>NW_015386309.1:1111882-1139332 GCF_001527695.2 Protobothrops mucrosquamatus
TTTATTGTTTATCTGCTGCCCGATTGCTAATAGCCCAAAATTGGAAGAGCCCAATTCTGCCTACGATGGGAGACTGGAGATTGAAAGTTTCGTATCTTGCTGAAATGGCAAAGATTTCGGCTTACTTAAAGAACCATTTAAATGAACAATTTTTATCAATATGGAGAAGATGGATTGTTTATATTCAAAAGAAACATAGAGTGGTAGAATATAATTTAGGTTTTTAGATTTCTTTTAAGTTTGTTTATGTCTATCCTTTCTGGTAGATTAAGATATTTTGTGGAGTTAGAGATATTAGTATTTGTTTACTTTTACTTTTATATGAATATTATCCTGGGATTAGGTTTGGGAAGTCTGGGGGGGGGGGTTCTTGATTGTTTATTGTGATTACTTATGATTGTTTTTTTCTATGATGGAAAAATAAATAAAAAATTTTGGAAAAAAAAAAAAGCGTAAGGGCTACCACCCTCCCATGATCAAGCAGGGATCCCCTCCTTGCTTGTTGCCCCTACCAGGCAACTTTTGACCCTTTCCAGGGTCCCCCAGCAGTGTGAAATCAAATGTGGAAGATGGAGCTCGCCTTCCAGGATCTGCGGTGGCCATAATGGCAAACCAGAAGTCTCTGGTTCTCTCCTTGATTAGTTTCCATCCATTGCTTCCTGTCCTGAGGAGGAGGAGGAGGAGGAGGAGGAGGAGGAGGAGGAGGAGGAGGAGGAAAAATATCAGTATAGTAACCACATTATTCTGGACCGATAAGTCTCCATTCGCTTTATCAAAACATCACATCCCAATCAGGAATTAAAGCTGATGTTGTGGGGCTACCTGATCTATTGGAGAATGAATTGGAGATTCAGTTCATGATGATTATCAATAGCATAGCTCACCAAACACTTTGGATTATGCATTTAGCTCCTGAATGAAAGCCATGCTTCGGGCTACCAAAACTGGACTGCAATAAAATCTTAGCTCTCTAGATCAGGGGCACCCAACCCCCGGTCTGTGGACCAGTACCGGGCCGCAGCATTCCAGCAACCAATCAGCACAAACAAGCAAAGTCCCATCTGCAAGATGCAGGCAGCGCACAAAACCACACCCCTTCCGGTCCGTGGAAAAACCTCTTTCCACGTAACCAGTCCCTGGTGCCCAAAAGATTGGGGACCTCTGCTCTAGATGATAGCAAAGAGTTAGAGTTGTCTCTTTGCTCTCATCTAGTGCTCAACAGAAGTATTTGCAGATAAGATCTTACAATCTACACTCTGAGTTGTTTGCCATTAGACACCAATGTTGCAACAAAGCAAAGCTCTTGAAATATACCTCTCACTTGCTATTTCTGTTCCAAATCCAATTTTAAGAATGGATTTTGCATTTACACATTATAATTTCTTTTAATGCTCTTAATGCCAAGGAAATATTTCCACCTTAAATCCTCTTGTGGTATTGCTGTAAGTCTATTTTGCAATTCCAAACAAGTGCGTGTGTGTGCAATACACACAGACACAAATAAATTATAGTTTGTTCTATTATCATTTTCTGAATTTCCATTCAAACAAAACCAATATTATCATGTAATGTTTTTCTTTTGAATAGTGCAGATGGTATGAATATGCAGATGGGTGATTTTCTAATCAATACCGTGGCACTTGGGAGTCTGTGTAAGTATTGTAATAATGCATTAGTCAGGAGAGATGTTGTAACATACTGAGATCACACAATAAATCTGAGATGCCACATCTAGACACTCCAGGGAAGATGGCAAGCCATGGGTTACAGCTTAAGTTTAAGGCAGTGAAGACTTTCAAATATGATGAGGAAATAATGCAATTTTAAAACTTTAATAAAACCACTGGGGAATTAATTTCACCAGAGCGATATTCCTTCTCAAGGCATTCGTGATCTTATGTTAGCTTTGCAGCTAATCAGAGCAAGAGACATTTTACCTGTTATCTCTGGAATAAGCACAGTATGGTATCTGTGAATAGCACTAGATCTTTAATGTGCTGAATATGAAAATAATCCCTTTATAGGTGATGGTTTAGCACTATAAAACTGCATTATGCAAACAGCACACAGACAGCATAAACCTCAGAGATTCAGAATCTGAAGAGCTTACAAATTAATCTCATAAATGCCGGCTGAAGCATGTTCTTGCAGAACGCACTCAGCCATGAAACTTGACCAACTGAACCTGCAAAATTTTAATTAGTAGCTTTTTATAATATGGTATTAAATGACAATGCATGGTTCTTGTCAGTGTTTATTTTTGCACAGACATCTGGGACACACAGTTGGCACCCTTGAGTTCCCTTTCAAAAGTCTTACTTACAGATCTCCCTTTTCTTCCTCCTTGTGCCACCATGACAATTGGTGTGCTTGTTGGCATCTGATTTTTAATCAAAAGGCTGCCAGCTGATCATGAGACATATGCAGGTCATATCATGCCAACAAACCTGTGATAAGAATGTCAATTTAAACCTGGCCAAAGATGACAAGGCAACAACATTCTCCAAGCACAGACTCCTAATTTTTCCACAACTGTACAAGTATCTTTAGACCATCCTCTACAAAATTCTTCCAGGCAAGCCAATGCAACTTTCAGGAGCTGTTTGTCTATCAACAGTAGTATCTGAAATACTCTGATGTGATGTGGAAGCAGTGCACTGATGATGTTACCTAGTTGGGTGATGAAACATCTGAAAGAGAACCCCCAAGCACAGAGAGCACAAAGGACCCCACAGTTCAACCCTGAGCTACAAATATTCTTTTCTCAGTGCTAGATATATATTTGTACTAGATTGGGGGTAGGAGGCTTTCATGTTGATTTTTCAGGTGTCCATTTTTAAAAACTCCGAAAAGGAAGAAAGATTGTTCCAAGCCGAGGATGGCTCACACAATCAAATCCTCTATCTATTTATGCAGCAAGATTGACTCGACCATTAAACGTAAAACAATAGATTCTGCAATATCAGCAAAAAAAAAAAACATTGAATAGTCAATTATTTACTTCAATTAATAATTTATTAGGGTCCCTGACCAGCACATAAGAAAGATAACTTGCCATCAGTCTTGAAACCATAGCATTTGTTGAAAGTCTTATGCTTATCTATATTTCTTGATGTGTCCTCATGCCGAGTGCTCTCTCTCTCCCCTGCCAGCTCTATTCGCATTAAAAAAATGTCCTCCTCCACTGATCCCGCATTGAAAATATGGCAAAACTGGAAAATCATTTGTTTCCTTGTAAAAAGGCGACTATATTATCCAGAGTCAGCTAAACAATCTGCAGCTCAGATAGCAGGTAAATCTGATGAGTCTGATGATTGCTCATATGTTAAGGGGGCAAGGTTAAAGTTGAGGCCTCAGCAGGCCTTTGAGGTTATGGGAAGTCCATAAGGAAGCCACTAGCCCAGGGGTCCTCAACCTTGGCAACTTTAAGACTTGTGGACTTCAACTCCCAGAATTCCTCAGCCAGCTTTGCTGGCTGAGGAATTTTGGGAATTGAAGTCCACAAGTCTTAAAGTTGCCAAGGTTGAGGACCCCTGCACTAGCCTGTGGTTTTGGCATGTGATCAAGACCACAGAAGGTGTGCTTGACTATTTTTATAATTTCCATATTTCTATACTTTAACTGCTATTGCCAGCTTCCTCTTATGTAACCAAGTGAAAGCATAGAAATATATAAACATCTACCTCACACTGTGTTCAGACTTCCTCCACCTTTAGGGGGGATTCTCGTCTTTATTCAGCTGAATAAATGCGTTTGGCTTATCAAGACAAATCCGGACTCCGTCTTTTATTTTCCCGAGTCACACCTGACAACCTGCATAACAATCCACAATTGTACAAGTTGGTAGTAGCTGGTTGGTGTTGGCTTATCTCAGAAAAGCTAAAAAGGATTAGTCCTGATTACAATTTGAATGGGAGACTCAGAAGTTGCCAGTGTTGTAGACTACTTTGGGAAGTTAAAAACATTTTGGAAGAATTATTTCCATATTGCTACCCAAAAAAAACTGTAAGATGTTTCCAGGAATCAACCTGAGGGTGGATTCACATTTACTGTACAAAGTAGAGGCTAGATTGACAAAGCAAGGTTAGTTTGCTTTGGCTTGGTGTATTATATGAACTCAGCCATTGGTATAAGTTGGTATACCATGACTAAACAAACTACAGTAGCAATTAAACTGATACTTAAGAATTACTCTGCTGCAGAATGATTGTACTTGAATTGAGAAAACAAATAGTTTGATATCTGTTCCTGTGTCCCCAATGGAAGAAAGGCAGATGTGAATTTGGTTACACAAATTGCATTACTGATCTAAGTATGGAAATATTCAACATGTTATTTGTGGATGGCATTGCTCTATGCATATTCTTATTTGTTTATGTTATTTGATAAAGCAGGTTATTGTACCAAATTTATAGATTGGAGTGGCGTATTTACATCACCTCCCACCATATTGTAGTAGACAGTAACCAGAGGTTGGCAACTTCAAAGCAATGAAAAATGTCAAAGAGTAGCAATATGTGAATTATTGGGTGATGTAGTTTTAGTCTAGGATAAAAATATGAGTTTGTTGGCAGGCAGAGACACTTCTTTTCTTGCTTTGATCCCTATAACTCAAAAAGCTACACTGGCTAGAATTCCCTTCTTAATTTAATGCATAGAATTGTGTCTTCTTTGTTGCACATGTCTGTCCAGCCTGAGCTTCATAATTCGTTCTCAGCACACTCATATAGCAAAGCTGCCAACTGTAGTTGTTTTCCATTAAATTTTACAGATGACCTATGAAAAGGGAATTAGACAAATTTATCCCATCTGGCTCCACTCAAGTTTGTCATTCAAGAATGAGATGTTGCTTAGGTTTGGGAGAAAAGGTTCTGCATATTTTAATTGCTATTTATATAATTTATGACCTAAATAGATGTTACAGTCAGATGGAGATAGATTTGCCACCATCCGATTTGGGAGGTTGTATTTGAACGTCTCCCCCCCCCCCAACCGCCCGCCCCCAACCCTCCCAATGATTCATAGAATGCTGCCAAATTCTTACAAAAAACTTGAAAACATTTATTATTGTTTGCGGGTTAAATGTCTTTAGTTGCAGGCTGTCTCTTCCATTTAACAGGTGTAGAACATCTGTTACATTTTATGGAGACAAGGATATTGAATTATAAACGAGGCTGAGTTAGTTTGGCTTCTTAATGAAACTTGGAGAAAATCAAAGCCTCTCTTTAGGATGACTAATTAGAATTTTTCACATCTTGCTTTTTTTTCCAATAAGTTCCAAGTTAAAGCTTTGGCCCACCACTGACTGATGTAGAGGAAAGAAACCTGGCTCTTGTTGCAGGTAAAGAGCAAAAGAGAAAAGGAAGAAATTCATTTTTGTTTCTCTGACGAAGGGGGGAGGTATGTGAGAATGCTCATAAGAATTTGAGGCAGCTGGCTTAACATGGAGTTAAGTATTAAATAGATATTGTTTTCTGTTGGAATCAATAGTGAGATTTGGTGACCCAAAGAGGTGAAATTTGACTCAAATTAGGGCAGTCAATCTTGCTATTGATCAAAGAGCAGAAATCAATGTAATATATACATTATAAACATTTTTCTTTCAGTCAGGATGCTAAAGGCAAGACTGATTTTTAAAAGGTTTCCGTTGACACAAGCTTGCGATGGCTGAGTTTTTAACACCATCTAACCCAGTGATGGCGAACCTTTTAGAGACTGAGGGTCCAAATTGCAACCCAAAACCCACTTATGCCTCATCAGGTGCTTGGTGGGTGTGGCCCAATGGCTGGGTGTGGCCAATTGGGTGTGGCCCATTGGGTGGGCATGGCTGCAGTGGTAATGGCAGACTGGGTGGGACTAAAAAGTTCAATCAATCAATTCCAACTTTGCAAGATCTTTTTTTTCCCTGCAAGAAGTTGAAATTGACTGATTGATTGAACCTTTTTTTTTTTTTTTTGCACATGGCGGTGGAGGCCTAAAGTGAAAAGGTTTTATAAAACCCAGCTGAAGGCCTAGGACTGGAGAGACAGCGCGTGTGCCCACAGAGAGGGCTCTGAGTGCCGCCTCTGGCACCAGTGCCATAGGTTCGCCACCACTGATCTAACCAAACAAGAGATAACGCTTACCTGGACTTCTTTCTCCCAACCCTTCCTTCCACAGGTATATCTGAATCATTTTTTCAGTTCTATGGCCTTATTTCCTACTAGGAAATTGCAAAATAGACCTTGACACCAAGTTAATACAATACTTTTATTTTTAAGAAATAAAAATTAGAAATATGGGCAGGGGAGAAGTAAGTCTGCCTATCTATCCCAACAATTACAATAGTGAGCTAGCCACTCTATGTGATTCAGAAAAGAACTATTTGGAAGTTCTCTCCACAAGGAAGGTATGCATTGTTACCCTATGGGAGCAGTTTGGAAAATCAACAGAAAGATTCTGGGTGAAGGTTAATCACCACAAGAAAACAATTAAGGGAGAGGAAAGGCATTAGGCAAAGTTGCTCGTAAAGAAAAGGCCGTTTGGTCTGTTCGCAAGCTTTACCAAATGTAATGGGGATTTAAGTGATGTCTTATTCCCATAAGCAAAATTCTGCCTAATGTGGCTTTGTTATCAAGCAACGATGGATGCGAGCAAAAAGCTGGATTTGAATCTCACAGGAAAAGTTTGGGATTCAGTTAGGTTCCTTCTGAATATATGAGGTTAAGAATGAGCCAGATATTTACACTGCTCATATATAATCAGTCTTGCTATTGAATCAGAAGTCTTGTCTTTCAGTTTCTTATCACTAGGTTGTCTTACACCATATATTAAACATGGTTTCTTTCTTTCTTTCTTTTTTAAAAAAGAACATTTGTTATAAAACATATTTTTTGTAAAAAAAATGAAAAAGTTATCCTCATGACATTTTTAGAACTATAAAAACTACACCGGGGGAGCAAGATGCCGCTCTCTATGGGAAATCTTTTTAACCAGTTTTCTTTACACCCTCCTATGTTCCCCTATTGCAGCTGGAAACACTGCACAACTCTCTCTACTCTGTTTTCTTTGCTGAATTGCTAAGACATTTGAGCATGTGTGTGTGTGTCTCTCTCTCTCTGTGTATTTCAAATATTTCTCCCCCATCTAGGAAATACCAGCAAATATGATAGCATGAGTTGCCTAGATAGTGAAGTATGTTCCTGGAATGCATTGCTGCTTGCTTGCTTTTTTTTCACTATTACGGCATCTTTGGGACAGTCATTCTATCCCAGTCCAGCCTACATTTTAGGATTTTTGTTCTAGGGGAGAAAATGCAGGGATATATATGTTTCCGTGTATCCGTATGCATATCTGTGTGTGTGTGTGTGTGTGTGTGTGTGTGTACACTGAGACACTTAGAAACATAGGCACACACACACACACACACACACACACACACTGCAATGAGTTCCTGAATGAAAGATGAAATGTAATTCTAATTAAATAGACACAAATGAAAAGGCAAATATACATCCGGTAATAAATAAATGTATTTTAAAGTTCTCTCCTTATAGTGTTCCTGGCTTAGAAACATCCATTTTAGGTGAATGGGACATTGAGTGCAGTGCAGTGCAGTCTCTCATTTTCTCTCTTTCTCTCTTTCTCCCTCTCTCTCTCTCTCTCCCTCCCTCCATTTATTTATTTATTTCTGAAATGTATTTGGATGCCTATCTCAAGCAAATAACTGGCTAGCTGACAATATCAAACAATAAAACAATAAGAACAGCATAAATATATATGCCAATATAAAAAATATAAAATAAAACAAAGAAGCTACATGCCCTTTGAAGTGTGAGGTTTAAGGTTGCACAAGACATATCTGGAAAAAAAAAAGAAACTTGAAGCATCTCGACAATGAAACTACTCTGTCTGGGAGTAAGAAAAAAAAAATCTAGATTCTGATAGCTTTTAGCCACAACGTACCAATCTTACGTTTTTGCATGACCCATCCAATTTCTTCTCTCAAACACACCTAAAAAGAAATTTAACAAATCTAGCCTTACTTTCAGTGCTGCTGAGGTAACTGACAATTCTGAGGTTTTTCTTTAAAAGAAAAAAAAATAGAAAACTATACAATCTTCCATTTTTATTTTAGTTCTTCTCCCCAGCTCGGTTCTATCTCTCCCTTTATGGTCAAATTCCATAGCAACAGTTAGAGAGATTGCTAATGAAAGAAGAGTTACTTCACAAGCTTCACTTATGCATTCTCCTCACATCGGAGTGTCTCTTTTATCAAACAGAATTTGCACACTCTGATGAGAAAATAAGAGGGTACCTTGGAAAGCAGCTCAACTCAAATCCTGAACTTGGACTTAGCATCTCATAAACTGTGAGCTATCGATGAAGAGTGGCTTGTCAATCCTACAAATGATTAAATGGAAGAATAAATAATAATTTAAGACTAGGTCAACAATGGGTGGAAGAGATACCTTTAGCGGGCCTGGCATTAGTAATCGTTGCTTGGATGCTAAAGATGCAGATATTGCTAAAAGAACCCAAATAAGACATTTTAAATGCCTTTCTTTATTTAATCTTATTTACAAAATAGTGAAGGGCAAATAAAAGCAAAATACCCATAATCTTATATACTGTAATTCAATTATCTAGGCACCTGGAACTGGATAGTAAACAATTATTCAGCCTTTGTTGTGTATAATTAATAAGGCTTAATCACTGGGATAAAAATAGTCTGTGTTGTCATCGTATTGACCTTCTCTTGGTCATCTTTTCATTAGAGCAATCTTCCAACATATTTACCACCACAGGAAAATATCCACATCTTTTCTAACATCTTGCCACTACTTGTCTACCTGTCACAAAAAAAACCCCAACCCATAAATTCCAAGGCTGTCAAAGAAACTTAATAAAGCCAGCTTAGAGTTCAATATAATATCCCGAATTATGATTTACCCTATTTTAATTTTTTTAAAAGTCCAAAACAAGGGGACACATTTATAAGAATATTACATAAGGTAGATATGTATAAAACAGGTACAGTGTTATATTCAAATGCAGCTTCAGTTTATTATATTGTTTCAGACATACTGCTACAAAATCTGTTTGAAAGAACCATTTTTTCCAGTTAAGATGAACCTCAGTACAAGCAAGTAAGTCCATGGCAAATATATTCTGACCCCAGAGTACCAGAATATCTGGTGTTTGTATCTACAAAGATAAAAATTAGATTCAAGTTGTTGTACTTTGGACACTTTGCAAAAACCTAGCTCTCTAGAGAAGTCTATAATGCTGGGAAAGGTGGAAGGAAAGAGAAGAAGAGGACAACCAACAGGAGTTGGATGGACAAGTTATACAGGCAATGTGGGCTCTACTGGAACTTCTGAAGAACTAGGCTTGCTATAGATTGTCCTGGAGAAAGGCTATGTAGTCACTAAGATTCAGCACTGACTTGGTAGCACCTCATCAATCAGTCAAGTTCAGTTGAAACTGATATTAATCTTGGTAGATATTTAAAACTTGTGATTTGATCTTCCCTTTGCAAACTGGTACATTTCCAGGAAGCATTGTTCCTAAAAACCAGTGAGGTTTGATAGAACAAATACCATTTTTTTAAACACTACTTGCATTCATTTACTGGAGAAATAGTGCATTCATTCCTTTATTAGATACAGAGTAGATAAGGGGAAAAAATAAAGTTTCACTGCCACTATGACATACATACACAAATTTGATATACATAATTTATAAATAATTTGGATGTGTTTCGCCTTCTCATTCATAGTGTTGAATAGTGCGTAATGAGGAAAAAAGAATTGATAGGAGATGGGAAAGAATGAAAAACCAAATGTAGACATTGGAATTGCCATATCACTTCTACAAACCAGAAAGATATTAATCAAAGAATTATCTGAATATATACAGGGAACGCATGCAAGAGTATAACTCCTTGAATAATACTCAGGTATTTCAATGCATTTTGTTCTAGACAATTTCATGGTAGGACGTGCCTCTAAGTTTGATATTTTATTGGCCTTTCTTGCTTTGTTGAAATGCTACAATCAGAATCCGAAACTCTTCCTGAAAACTTCTTATCTTTTTCGTAAGAGATGCTCTTTTCACTGTTATTTCTGTACTTATCGCCTCACCTAAATGCACCCCATAGATGAGGTCAGGTTCACTTCAATTAGGAAGGGAAAAGTAGAATGTGCCATAGTGTGACTAGTTTCCTGACACTTCAGCTGCTTCGGTGAGAGATGAATGATTCCTCTGTCCAGACATTTGCAATTAAAGTGAAGATGCCAGCAAAAACAGTTGACTCATTATATGATGAACCTGGGCAAATAAGAATGGTGTAGAAGGTGCGTACATATAATAAGGAGATATTGACTTTTGCTGAAGGTCAGGATCACAATTTATTAACCCAGGAGGTAAATATTGACTGAAACTTAAGACAGCTCTTTTTTTTCTTCCCTGAGTTTTTCTCATTTTTAGCCTACAGAACTTAGTGCAGAACTTGCTAAATAATTCTGTCTGCTGCTTGGTAAGCTGTAGGAGTCATTGTTTTGCTTGCAGAGAGCCTATATTGGTCTCCTGGGGAGCGGAGAAATTTACAATGTATTTTAAGAGGATATTTAAAATCATGCTAATTATTTTTCATCAGTTCTGCTCTACTCAAGCAGAATCCTATTACTGAACTGGGGCTTTTAAATATTCAAAGAGCTTTGGCCATCATTTCTGGCTTTGTTCAAACTGACCACCATTGTCCATGGTGGCCTCCTGCCACCCTGGGTATCAGGCGTCTGTTTGTGGAAATATTTACTCCGATATCAAGTGATGCTGTACAAAGCGATGCTGTTATAATTGGATATACTTTTTCTTTGTTCTTTTTTAAAGTTAAATCATTAAATTATCAGTAAATTATATTTATTGTCATTTGTCACTACTCGACTAGTGAAATACCATTCGGTGTGAATGTCACTCAAAATAAGAAATGACACACAGAGTGAAGACTTAAGGCAAGACTTACTGCTCAGTACAATACAGTTGTAAAAAAATAAAACTAGTATGAATACAGTGGGGAGGGGCGGAGCAGGCAGGATGGGGAGGGGCTGGTTTTGGGGCACTCGGTCTCTAAAAGGTTCTCCATCACTGGTATAGGACATCATAAGCATGCCCAAGAGGGTAGAATTTGTAGCATAATGCTGCTTTCAGCATGTCAATGTTTATATCGAAATGTAAATTGATATATAGGTTCAATAGGTTAAGATATTGGAATCATTTTGCCTCTTGAGTGTGAAGCTGTGAGAGAGACAAAGGATGCTAATATGGTTGCATGTATGTACAATTACCCTGGCATGGGTAACCTTTCTGAAATTTAGCTACCTAAATATTGGGGCTTTATTAACTGTAAATTGGTTTCCATATTATAGAAATTCTACAGATGGCTTACCTTGAGCTTGGGTGATATGCATAGGTATAACACACTATGATTTTATTGTGGCAGAACCCATTTCATTGTATTAATTATTGCATCCATCCATTCAATATGGTTAGAAATATATGGCAATGTATATAGGGATATGTGAAGCCAATATGTTTTTTACCGGGTGGCTTCCAGGTGAGGTGTTATGACTGGTTAGATGATTCTGTGTGTGGCTCTACAGCAAGGGTCTTCAAACTTGGCCCTTTTGTGACTTGTGGACTTCAACTCCCAGAATTGCTAGCCAGGATATGGATCTGAATGACAGAAATTTCTCCATGGGAAATAGAAATCAGGAACAGCTACTTGTGTTCTGGGAGACCTAGTCCTCATGAGGAGCTGACAAGGGGCCCACAGTGATTTAATTTCTTGTGGTCAATTGTGTGTTGAGCAGCTTGGATGCTAATGTGTTATTAACACCTGTGCAGCATTCAGGGGCATTTGTTTGACAAAAGCTTCACTGTCTTAAAAACTTATGATTTACTTACTTTACAGCATAAGTTCCAAACAACTGTGAAGATCAAAGGCTCTCAGTGAATGCCTTCTTTTTGAAAGTAAGAAGGGGAACATCATCCCCACTACCCTCACCATTTTAAAGAATTTCAATTTAAAAGCAAAAAGTTTAACAAGACTGTGATCTAAAAAAGTTTTAAATAGATAAAAGGGATATTGCTTTTTAAAAAGAAAGGAATTTCTTTTCTTTTTTTCTTCTTTGAAAGTAATAAAATTAAATACACTAACAGACTGGACATTTGTGGGAATGATGATTGTAGATTTTAAAGACAGTAGTAATTGGTGGATTTTACAAATTAAGAAGGTAAGGATAATATGAACTGAATTGTGACATTGTAATTATGGAGAACTAATTGGGATGAAAGTTTTAAAGATAGAGAGAAGCAAAACAGGAAAACAAGGAGAACCCTATCTTTTATTTTCACCATAATAATTGATATATTTTCACTTTCTCACCATCACAAGGAAGCTAAATTGGGAGAAGGATGCATGGGGAAATAAACAGATAAGACTTTTCATCAGATTTATTGCAGAACATATTTGAAGAATTTGGCAAAATGATAACTGGAACAGATAAAAAGGAAAAGAAAGAAGGATTTTCAGGGATTAAAAAAGAATCTGGAAAAAAAAGAATTTTAAAAAATTGAAGAATCTATAGAGCAGCTGGTTGCTGACTTAAAACAAATTACTGACAAAGTGGAAATTTTGGAAAGTAAGAGGCTATAAATAGAGAGATGGAAAATATTTGGATAATTTGGCATTATTGGAACTGAGAGAAGAAGAATGTTCCTTAAGATTTATAGCAGTTTCAGAAGAACATAGAGAGGATACCAGAAAAAAGATGGTTAAGTATCTGTCTGATTTACTGGATTGGGGGCAGATGACACTGATACACAAATTGACAAGGTCTATAAGATTAATATACATTTTGAAAAATTAAAAATGTTCAAGGGATGTCCTTGTGCACTTCATCAGAAAGAAGACAGATGATCCAGATGAAGATAAAACAACATTTTACAAAGGACTTGTGGATAAACAATTGGATTTTATATATGAAAATGGGTGAACATTGGAATGGAGTGGTTTCTCCACAAAAAGATAGAAATTCTGAGAAAAAATGTTTAAAAACACAGAATAAATTATCAAAGATTTTTTAATTTAATGGATAATTTGAATGCATGGGGACTAAAAATGATAATTCAAAATAATAACGTACTCATTTTTTTAAATACACAGATCTTTTTCAAGAGAATGGATTCTAACTTCTGATTTTGTTGATTAATCAGGATAGACTATAGAAAGAAGAGTACTGTGATATAACTTTCAAAAAAGAGGTTAAAATATATTTGTATTTATAATTTTTGAAGAATATCTGAAGCCACTTCTTTATATCTTTTTTCTTTCCTTTCCACTATTCTATTCTTTCTTTTCTTGCATTTTTTTCTTTTTTATTCCTTAGTTTATATTAATTTATATTAGTTTTTATTTTCCAGCTTAAAAGTTTTAATAAAAATTATATTTACAAAACTTATATACACACTGATGATATGCACATGTTTCTTTTGTTGGATCCTGGAAAAAATCTGTATATTTTCATGCATTTCAGGTTTTGGTCCAGAAACGTCTAATGTTTTATTACTATTATACACAATAATTCCTTTCTCATTACTGCTTTCAAAGCTGAGCTTAGCTCCACATCACACAAACTTATAAACATGCTGTAGCCAATTTAGTATAATTTGAATTTAGACTTTGTCCTAAACAAAGAGTTATGTGGCCTGACTTTTTTTTTTTTTACATTGCCAGATCATGATTTACTAACTCCATTTTGGGGGTTAAAAGGAGCATGACCTTGCGCTGTATTAATATTTAAAGATTACCCTGTGCATGAAATCAGATGCTGACACAAGTCTCACAGGACTGGTGAGGCTTCTAATCTTTAGAAAGAAGTGGTGCCACATTGCAAATATGTATTGCAAAATATTCAAGCAACAGGATCGAACAAAATGTGAAGCCAGCAGGAAGCATTGTCGTGAAAATTTCAATCTGTACAAGCAGTTTTAGCAATAATCTATTTTTAAGTGAATTGCAATACCATGAAGGACATTGCTTAACATCTTAGCAAAGGCCAACAGCTTAATCTGGGAGACTGAAGCAAGAAGAATAATTCCCCTAGTCAATTGTGAATGCATTTAGTGCCCTTTTCAAGATAATAAACAGAATTGACTTTTAGAAAAGGAAAGAAGGAAGGGAGGGAGGGAGAGAGGCAGGAAGGAAGGAAGGAAGGAAGGAAGGAAGGGAGGGAGGGAGAGAGGGAGGGAGGAAGGAAGGAAGGAAGGATTTTCTTGCTTAAAAGATAAATTTGGGTACTTCTGTAAAAGAATAAAAAGAAAAGAAACACAATTACAAAAGAAAAATCTCTAGTTCCCATCTATCAGTTCAAATGTCTTCAAAATTCTGCCAAAACAGCATTCTCATGTCCTGCTTAAGTTAGAGGACAATTTTTATATCATGCAGTAAATGAAAGGGAGTTCCCTAATTTCAAAAAATGAGTGTTTCAGATTGTTCTGTCCTCAGCTGGTTCTACTATATATAATTAACATTACGCCCACTTGTTTAGTTTTGGGAAAATGGGAAGTTAGGAAAGATGTGAGAGCTCTCCCAGAAGGTTTAGCAATTTTCTTACCAAGAAGGATCCTCTAAATTATTTGTTTGTAAAAAAATATATGTTATGCTTGTAAATCATTTATATTTGGTTTTAAAAGGCAGGATGCAAATAATTGTAATAAATAATAAATATGACAATAACAACAAATATTTTGGGTCACCCAAGAGAAAAAGCTTAAAAAAGAAAAAGCTTAAAAGCATGGAAGAGGCTAATTTTTTAAATATCAGCATCTTGGCCTGGGTATGTTGTTTCTGTAATAATTCTATTCATCATCATATATCACCATAAATCAGCATTATAATGGGCTGTCAATGGGATATAGTGTATTTCAGCCCCGTTGTAAGGGAAATATGACAGTCCCATAGTGGGGGAAAAAGAGTACTTTGGCCCAAGTTGTCAGAAACTATAAATACAAATCATCTTGCCATTGTTAAATCAATGGATGTTCCTCTAAATGTCTCTGGAGATTCTCAATCATCCAGGGCATGGTTGCCCCAAAGGTGCTTTTCCAAAAGGCAACTTGGTTTTTTTCCTTGAAAATGTTTCACTTCTCATCCAAGAAGAACTGAAGAAGAAAGTCCAGCTGCCTTTTGGAAAAGCACCTTTGGGATACACTCCACTAAACTGTGTAGGAAACACAGAATTTAGGAAACACTTTCAAAACAGCTTTATATCAAGTAGACATGGAGCTTTAACCATCTTCCCTCCCTCCCTCCCTCCCTCCCTCCTTCCTTCCTTCCTTCAATTGGATTCATTTCCATCTGGAAATGAGACACAGTTCAGAAGCAGGGCATGTGTTTTTCATATCAAAGACCCAGGATTGGTTCTGTAACATCTCCAGATATAAAAAAGGAATCAGGAAACAATTGATGGAAAAAACGCTTCTCATAGAGACTCTGAAAAATCAGCTCAAGAAACAGAAAGCACAGACCAAATTGAAAAAACAAAAATCTATTGTTCAAAAATCAGATTCCTGTGTCAGCTAGTTGACAACGTATGATCTGATCAGAGTTGGGTGCTGAAACTCACTCTTCTAGTATCTTTCATTTCAAACAACTGAGAAACTAAACATCCAGTTGTGTCTGATTGAGCCACTTAAGGTGAGTCCTTTATTATCACAACACTGATTGCTGGTGCTGTTTTATTTCCTGCTGAAGTTTTGTTTTTGGAAATCTCCATTCTGTCTTTTAGCAGAAAGCCTTTGGGAAGGGCTATTTCTGGGCACAAAATGATAGACAAATGGAATGTCCTGTAAAATGATTTACTGTTCTCAGTGGACACTGGATTCAGTCACTTCAAGTTAATTGGTGCCAATTGAGAAAAACAGGACAATGGCAGATTGTATGCCACTGTTGTGGGTATAGATGACAATATTCCAGGGCACAGATTTGAAAGCAAGCACCAAAATTCCTATGTAAGGACAAAGGCAAGGCATTGACATAAATTAACCCTAAACTGAAGATCCTTTTTTTTTTTGTTTTCATAGAAACTTTAACCAGGTTACTGAATTAACCCATTTTGTGAGTTTATGCAATACACTGAACTCTAAGCAAACTAAATTATCTATACTTACACAGCATACTACATCAGGAAAAAAAATCTAACTGAAGTTAAAAAATAACTGAGGTCAGCTTGTAGTGCTAATGACACCATTAGGCTTCTAACTGACCTGTTGTGTAGAAATACGGACTGGAGGCAGCTAAATTCTAATGGTAATCATCTTGAGGGTTTTGAAATCTCTTTTCGTTCCCTTGCCTTGTTCCTTGTGTTACACCTTGTTCATAAATTCCCTTTTACGCAGAGGTTTGGCTTTTTGACTTGCCTCCAGCCAAACCATTAAGGTCCTGTTCTTTCTTCCCCATCAAACTGCACTAAAACAAAAACCAAACTTTGAATGAAAAGTGGTGAGGGGGGAGGCAGGTCTGTACTTGAGACAGCACTTTTGAAATAAATGTTTGAGGGGTCCTTGGTGCTCTCTGAGCTTGGTTGTTTTCTTGCAGAAGTTTCATGATCCAAACTAGGTGACATCATCAGTCACCTAGTTTGAGTAATGAAATGTCTGCAAGAGAACAACCAAGCTCAGAGAGCAGCAAGGACCCCTCATGTTCTCCTTTATTGGTAACACAAATGTTTGTGTGCAAAACTGAGCCCTGGAAATGATTTGCCTTTGACCCATTGAGCATATTTTCTTTATTTTGCCATCACGATTGCTTTATGACAGTGGTGGCGAACCTATGGCACGCGTGCCAGAGGCGGCACTCAGAGCCCTCTCTATGGGCACGCATGCCGTTGCCCCACCCCTGCCTCCCCCAATGGCCCCCTCCTCACCAGCAGCCCCCCCGGAGGTGAGTTGTCCCCAGTTGTGGCCCATGCGGAGAAGCACAGCCAAGGACATGGCAGCTGGGCAGCAGGTATAAGACTCTGCCCCCGCACCCTGCAGCATCATCTGCTGCGTCACCGCCATGGTACTGCAGGGCTGCCAAGGCAATCTGCCACGGCAGGCCGTGGAGGCGGTAGGTGGCCCTGCGGGGGGCGGAATGGGGCAGAGTGGGTGGGGCAGGAGGTGGAGTGGAGTAGGCACGGCAGGGGGCAGAGTGGTTTTTGGGCACGGTGTCTAAAAGGTTCGCCATCACTGCTTTATGAGATAGTTTGCTTAATATCTTCTTATTTACTACAATCTGATACTTTTAATATCTGATATGGCTAGAAGACACTTCTTTTTTATCAAGTGCTATTAATAAGGAATCTTCTATTAACTCTGCTGATCCTGTATGCCCACCTGCATATCAGGAAAACCCATATGGAATAAAATCTGAATTTCTGACATGCTCAGACTTTTAGGAGAAGGAAAAAAAATGCTGGAAAAGGCTTCACTTTTGTTAGTGTTTTTCCAGCCTGAATCCCTCCAGGAACAAATTATTCCCATTAGTTTACAGAAGGATCTATGATGAGAGTCTGCTTAATTCTTACTTCACACGGTATCCATTTACAAAGTCACGGTCCCTTTTAGCACAAAAGGCCAAAAGTACGATGAATTAATGGAGTTTCTCGTGTTTCAAATCACATAGCTAAAAGTCAGGTCAAAATAGAACATATGTTAACCCAACCTTTTTATTGCTACTAATCCTACTTTAATCAGAGTTGCTATGATCTGCACATTGATACAACAGCTCTTAAGCAAAATCCAGCTCACAACACTGGGCAAACATGTAGTTATGGTCCCTGGTATCATAGAGCTACTTAACAGAAGGAACTCAAGTTATTGAAACACACTGCAAAATCATACAATATTCATATTTTGGGTAGTTCTCCTGATAACCTAAATGGAATTGAAGTAAGTGATAAAATTTCTGGTCTGCCAAATTCACTTACTAACCCTATTCATATTTTGAAATATTTTTAAAATTTCCATTAAGTTCTCTTTAAATGCTTTAGCGACTGGTTCAGTGCTCTCAGCCGAGAATGATCACAGTTTTTAAAGATAAAAGTACATTAAATTATGAATGATTCATGAATGGAGTTAGAAAATAAAAGATAACATCTTTTTTTATATAAATGAAGAGAAAATGAAGCTTTTTTTTTTTAAACTGAGTGAAATTATTTAGCTGGAAAGGAATGTGAAGGCTGATTTTAGATGTTTAAGATGCCAGATAACTTTATAGTTGAATTTAGAATATTTAGGAAATTCCACTTAGCTCATGACTTTCACCTATTTACACATATTGAAATCAGTAAACGTAAGGTGGAAGAATTTTGATAAAAGTAGGTTTCTCTCCCAGGCAAAAACTGTAGAATGACAATTAGACATTATTTTACAATGCTTCTTTCGTAAACTGAATAATTATGAGAGAAAGCACTAGGTGGCAGTCTTGGGCCCAGACTCCCAAACAACCTTTTTTATTTCTTTTCCTGCAGCAAATGTTCATATTATGCATAGGTAAATCTGTTTTAAATACACCAATTTCTTGATAAAATTCTAGCCCTTGAGTCAGCCCCTTCCTTGCTTCTGCTTAGGTACTTTCCTTGAGAACAAATGGAAAAACAGACCCATTTACTTGGCCCATTTAGTTGTAAGATATTCAGTATAAAAGGGAATAGTGTAAGTCTCCTGAACTCTTAATACTTATAAAGATAATTCCAGATATATATTATATTAGCTCCTTCAACTTACCTCCCCACTGCTGCACAATTATTAAAAAAAATCCTTCATCTATCCACCTTATTCTTTTCCACTGTTATGAATACTAATTGGAAGTAAACTCTGTAGGCAACTCTTTAACTTTTTATATTTACAATGGATCTGCAGCTGGTTGGGGAATTCTGGGAGTTGAAGTCCACACATCTTCAAATTGCCAAGGTTGAGAAGCACTGATATAGGAAATTAAAAGGCTCCCAGTGAATTAATGCTCCCCCTGTGTGTGAAGTTCATTAGCACAAGCCAAACTGAAATTTAAGAGGTGTGCACCAGATCATTGCCCACTGGTATAGTTGTGTTCATCTTCTAAATTTGCCATTGTGTATATGACATATTCCTCCAATGAGACTGTTCAGAATCACAGTCGGTAATAAAGCACATCACATATCACTTTAAACAACACAACACAAAGCAGAAATACGGTTAAATGCTTGTCAAGTCGGTCCCTGGAGTTAAAACAGAATAAATCAGTTTCAATTATCTGCCTAAAGGAGGCAACAGGTAAAATGGCATTTCCCACAGTTAGAGCAAATCAAAAGGACCAGTTTCTAATGCCCATCTGTTGCAGATCTGTTCGTGAGACCTTAGAGAGAATGGACTCAGAAGCTGAAAAACATTCTTGGCAGATTAAAAGTAGTAGCAAAAACCCACCATGGGAGATAGATATTTCAAGCTTGGGTCATCAGTAGTCATCATCCTTGGCCACAGTTTGTTTCTAAGGCTAGCAGCAGAGGTGGGCTCACCACCATCTGCCCCACATATTTTTGTTGGATGCTGCCCACGGGGAGGGCATAGAAGAGAGTTTCATGCTTCCTTCTTCCAAGTGAGTTTATTTTTTTCAGAATGAAGAGGGGACATGAACAGCAATCTCCCCAAATAACACTTTAAAATGATTGCTATGTAGCACACAGTGGGGAAAATAGCTATGAATCTCAATATGGCATTAAGAGTAATGGAGACATAGAGTTCAGAAGTGATATCAAGTAGGGAAACGAAGGAGAAACTGGAAGATGTATATTGCATACAGAGGAGGAGGAGGAGGAGGAGGAGGAGGAGGAGGAGGAGGAGGAGGAGGAGGAGGAGAGCAAAACTGCATGATAGAAACCAGATTCTGCTTTGAATCATGTTGGCAATTATGTCTATTCTGCTTGACATGGATTACAAAATCAGTTCGGAGGATAATTGCAAATTGAATGCTCATGCTGTAGATGTAGTGAAATAAAACTTTAATTCTCAGAGTGACCTGAGGTGCTTTTATAGTGGTGGCGGAAACCAGCTGCAAAGTCTCCAGATGTTCTGAGGAGCTCTAAGATATAGGATATAGTCACATAGTTTAGGCTCTCTCAGATTACTGAACAGCGTGTATTAGGTAATTAGCTGACTCTTGGGAGCTTCAAGCAATCAGTCCACTAACTAATCAGTACAAGGACAACAATCACCGCAAGTGTGATAGCACCTTTTCCAACTAAATCTCCAATTTGAGATGGGCGGCGATGTAAATTGAACTAATACATAATATAAGCTAATAAAATTTATTAAAAGACCTAAGATTTTGTGAGCCGTGACTCACTTCATCAGATAGTTGCATCTATGGATTGAGCTGTAGCTCTTAAAAAATCTTATATCTTTTAATAAAATGTATTAGATGGAAAATATGCTAGGTGATTGCTTCTGAATTTTTGCTACTATAGACTAACATGGTTCACTTCCTCCAACATCTAACTTGCAGGAGTAATCAGAAATAGAGACAGAACTAAGATACAAAATGAAAAACAAAATGAAAACCTGTGCTTTAAGAGAACTCTTAAGAGTATCAGATTTGATGGCTTAAGGGCAAGCATTATGATTCCAAGAAAATAAATGTGCAGAAATTAGAATGACTGGAAAAAGATTTCCCAAACTGGTGCCTTCAGATGCATTAACTTCAACAGCGCTGGCCATGCTGGTTAAAGATTATGAAAGTTAAAATTTAATACACTTGAAGGGCACCATTTCAAGAAGACTGGCCTGTCAGCTGCACAGTTTTGCGAAAGTGTAGGGTTGCCTAACTATATGAACTTTAAGTTATCCTTGTTTATTGAGGAAGCATCTGATACCTTTATTTTCGACTTGCAGATAAAATTAGGCTGGGATACATTTGATTGATAGTCTAAGCACCTAGACTAAAGCATCCTTAGTCGAAACTGAGAAATAACACCTGAACAAAATCAATTAAATGGGACTATAATGAGAATTTCACTTGCCTAATATTGCTTGACTCCCTGTACAATAGCTCAAAGAAACGTCTGGTATCCTGTCCAATGGTACTTATTCCAACCATATGCATAAAACTGGGATTTCTGCATCTGCGGTGTTTTGGGTGATCTCTGAGCCTCATGGTTTACTTGCTGAGGTTTCATTGCACAATTAAATAACCTCATTATGATTTTACCTAGTTGGATAATGAATCATCTGCAAACAAACAACCAAACTCAGAAAACACCAGGAATGTTACAGTTCATCCCTAAGCTGCAGATATTCCCTTCCATTGATTCCAAAATCTGTTTGCATTAATACTCTGTAGAATGGTACGTGAGCAATATTCTTTTTAATCCAGGTCTTCCTGACAGATTAGACTACGACTTCTGTCCTCCCCAAATAACATAGACTCATAGAGCTGGAAAAGACCTTGGAGGTCTTCTAGTCCAACCCCCTTCCCAAGGCCATGCTAAGCCATGCTAACTGGGTTAATAGAAGTCCTAGTTCAATGTATTTGAAAGGCACCAAGATACGAAGGTTGCTGCAAACAATAATGTTATCAAAAATATTCAACAGTCCTGAAATTTGATCCATTCAAACCTGATGTTTAAATGACAACCAGGACATTTGCTTCAAATTGCATGTGTCTAAAGCAGGGGTCTTCAAACTTGGCCCTTTTATGAGTTGAAGTCCACAAGTCAAAAAAGGGCCAAGTTTGAAGACCCCTGGTCTAAAGCTTCACCATTTTCTTGCTTTTCAGAGCCAGGAAAAGCCTTGATTTCATGGTTAAAGTATAAGAGCTGCTCCCTATTTTCCAATAAGATGTACCAGAGGGACTCCTAAGAGGGACAGTATGTTTTAAGTTAAAGTTGCAGTAGTTATAGGCTGTTTGTTGGACCAGATCCTTTTATCTCACTTCCTGTCTCCTTGTTTTATTCTTCAGAGAGAATGAGGGAAAAGCACCAGAGATTCATCATAGACTTTCCTTGGTTTTTCAGAAACACATAGTACATGCTAACTTAAACAGTACAATCAAAGCAGTCGATTTTTTTCCAGTTCTAGGAAATGTTTTCTTAAGCATTTTTGCAAATGAAACATGGCAGAGAACGAGAGGAAGTTAATAGATACACAAGAAGGAGGAATTCCATAATTTACAAGGAAAGGAAAGCTGCCACTGACAACCAGCACCGAAGACCACCAACTCCAGGGACGATGAGTCTTACTATTTATTTGTTACAGTAATTAGAGAAATGTAGGGGTGCCTATTTTATGAAACAAGTTAAATATATTTCCTTCTTTCCATGTTTGGCGTATGATCAAATACACAGTAACTTCTCAATTTAATGTTTTAGTACTCTAATCATTGCAGACCACAGTTCCCCCATTTGAGATACACTGGAAGACTCTCAAATGTTTGTATCTTCCTCACTGATGATGTTACCTAGTTTGGTAATGAAACGTCTGCAAGCTCAGAGAGCATCAAGGATTCCCCTGTTTATACCTTCATATTTTACCATAGTTACATAACCACTTAGCACCTTAGCACTTATAAAATCAACATTTTAGTAACCTATTAGCCAATTATATACAAATACAGGATTATGCTACAGGTAGTTCTCGACTTACAACCATTCATTTAACAACTGTGTTGAAGTTTCAGTGGCACTGAAAAAAAGTGATTACAATCAATCCTTGCACTCACAACTGTCACAGCATTCCCCACAATCATATGATCAAAATTCGGGCGCTGATGTATTTACGATGGTTGCAGTATCCCAGGTCTCATCATTACTCTTTGTAATCATCCTAGCCAATTCCCAACAAGCAAACTCAATAGGGGAAGCTGGATTTGTTTAACAACTGTAGGATTTACTTAAGAATGCTTAACAACCATGGCAGAAAGGATCATAAAATCAGGCATGGCTTGCTTAACAACTACCTTGCTTACCAGTGGAAATTCTGATCTCGGTTGTGGTTTTATTAGGATTCGTAAAAGTCAAGAAGAGATACACTTCATTTGTAAGTCCCTGGCAGGAGATTTAAACCAGCAAACAGAATCAGAATCTTCTTTTAGTTTGATCTGACCCCCCTTGTTCGTTTTCATTACACTATAACATTAGAATCACACAAGTGGCCAAAAAACAAAAACAAAAAGAGGATAAAATGTGTTGATATTGTTTGGCCAAGCAGAATTGAATATCATATGGGTGGCAGGACATGACTTATCATAAGCTGGGAGCACACAATGGGAGATCTTTTGCATTATTCTTTGTTTAAGCCCCTGCTGCCCTTTTGCACTTTTGATCATAATCTGTGTTTTTCAAAACATCAATTCAGAACGACATTTTTGAATGTGGCTTTTATGAATACCTTTGATGAATAGATGGCTGCTTTAAAAGGTTACATGTGGACAGCAGTGCTAAGGCATAGTTGAGCTGGATCCTAGCCCCCACTCCCCTTTCTTCTTTGACCTTATAAAGGTGATGTCTTTTTCTAATTGTTCTTCAGTCTGTAGGCAATATAACCAAAGAATCTGCATTCATGTTTTTTTTTAAATGATTCTAACAATGAATTAAATTATTATTTCATATTTTTTTTTTGCAAAAAGGGAAGCTTATTATGACTGGAGTCACTAACCAATAGATCAGCATATCTTATACTTTTCTGTGTGGGAATGTGCAAAGCTGCTATAAATCTCACAATCTGGTCCAGGGAATAATCCAAGTTTTGATTATTTGAACTGGTGTCATTGTAGGGCCTTATATGCATGACCACTGCAATCAGACAATTAAAAGAGCATTTAGTAACCACAGTATTGAAATTCCTGTCCAGTTGAGAGTTAGGTCATCTCTCTCACACACTCTTTCTCTGCCTTTCTCTGAAAGATATTCCTTTTTAAGCTGGCTGGGAAGAAATGCTCTATCATAGGAGAAAGTATTTATAGCTCAGGATTGAACTGTGGGTTTCTTGCTGTTCTCTGCAGAAGTTGGGGATGGTGCAGTTAATGTAGAGTTACCAAATCTTAACTTTATATAGAAGGCTCTACATCAGACATGTCAAACACAAGGCCCGGGGGCCGGATGCAGCCCGTGAAGCGGTTTCATGTGGCCCACGAAGCCATCCTGGAAACAGTGAGGGAACAACCCCCTCTGCCTTGGCCCTGGCCCAGGCCGGCCAGGAGCCAATGTACAATTTTGTGGTGGCCATCTATGCTGAAACGCATTCAGTCTTAGCTCCATAAGCCCCTCCCCCCTGCATGGCCTGAGAGAAAGTGAGGCTCCTCCAGTGGACCATGCCTTGGTACTTGCCCTGGTCCCACCCCCTTCTGCCAGAGACCCTCAGATCTATCCCACTCCTGCCCAGGCCCCCACAGGCACCCTTGACGCAAATGATGTAGAGCTGGGCACGCCCACCCAGTAGGCCACACCCACTCCATCCATGCCCACCCAGTAGGCTGCACCCACCCTGGCCACACGCACCCGGCCCCCTGAGGGCAACTGCAATGTTGATGCGGCCCTCAGTGAAATTGAGTTTGACACCCCTGCTCTACATAGACTGAAGAGGCTAACAGTATTATAAATTCTTTCTTCTAAATCAGAGAAGCATAAATAAACTCAGTTGCACTTTTAAAACCCACTTATTATACAGAATAAGGAAGATGACCTTGCTGGTGATATGTAAACTCCATTACTAAATAATGAGGAAAAAAAACATATCTTAAACTCACAAGCAGAAGGTCACAGAAAAGGCTCAGACAGACACTTCTTTAATTCATATGAGTATAAGAAGGAGAAAGAAGCATTGGACAATCAGACTTGCAAAATTCTATCATTATAGCCAGCCTCAATAAAAACCATTTTAGCTTTCCTGTGGAGTTGATTCCCAGTCTGATCTACCTGACACTAATCCTGCTCTAGATTAAAGTAATGAACCATTTAATGTCCATGATTTCAAAAGCATCTCTACCAATCCTTAGACCACACCATTATCTCCTGGTGCAGGGTGGGGTCGTCACCTCCACATACTGATGGCTAATCCCATTCTCATTCTATTCTGGCACTGATAATATTACATAGTTAAGTAATGAAATGTTTGCAAAAAAACCCAAAACCCAATCAAACTCAAGAAAGCATTAATGACCCACAAGAAATGCTCCGTTTTTAGTGAGATTTGCAGTGCATTTTTATCCTGGTATGTTTGTTTAGGATTAGTGTGTTTTGTGATGCTCTGTACTCAACCATTGTGGTTTATGTAGCATGCTATAGTCAAACAAACCTTGATTTAACAGAATCTATAAGTCTTGATGTCTTAGAATTCTTTTTCTGATTTGCTATTTTGAAACTTGGAAACTGCTCAACTGCCGTTTTAATAAATACATAAATATAATAAGTAATAAATAAATGTAATAAATAAATATACACTTTAAAAGGCACGGTAAAAATCTAACAATAAGAATAAGAAGACGGATTGAAGCTAGTATAACATGAAAACTTACTAAGTAACAGAGACCAAACTGGCCTATAAAAAAAGACCAAATAAAGAAAAGAGACATGGCGAAACAAAATATTATATGTCCAGCACATTAAAAAAAACAACAACAACTAACAGGCAAAGCAGATAAGAAGACCTGTCAATGGTTAACAGCAGGGAAAATTGAAGAAAGAGACGAAGGGGCTAATTCTGGCCTCACAAGACCAAGCTTTAAGAACAAATGCATATAAAGCCAGAATCAAGAAGACAGCAACAGATGGCAAATGCAGCCTCTGCAAAGAAGCTGAAGAAACAGGGGATCACCCTAGTTAGCTGCTATAAAAAGATCACACAGGCTACAAACAACAGCATGACAGAGTAGCAACAATGGTGTGCTGGAATAGCTGTAAGAAATAGCAGTTGCAAAAGGCAGCTTACATTACCTTTAACACAATCAAACCTTAACATCTGCCTGTTCCAGGTCCTTGGGAAGGACTCGATAGGTGAATAAAAATGCCAAATCCAGTCTAAACATCTGGCTGATTGTGTGAGCAAATGTAATATTTATTAAACAGAAATACTAAACAAAGTCTTTGGAATAGAGTACAGAGGAACAGGTTACACTGAAAGCCATTTTCTTAACATACCAATGATTGTGCTAATGATTATGCACACCAGATAAATCTCTACAGGACCAAAACTACATTCAGTGCATAATTCCAATGTGATCCTAGATGTCTCATAGATCAACCACTGTCCTCAATTACATCCAGCCTGGTCATAGAGTATTTCAGTCAGTCATCCTGCAGTTGGAGTGTAATAACTAAAAAAAAAAAACCTTTCAAATTTCATTCTGTGTTTCTGATCTTCAAAAATGTAATCCCTTCGTCGTTTTGAAATTGACAGAGTTGTGCAACAATAGAAAGATGAAAGGCTAAAGGCTCCTTCTATTCTTTTTACATACTGAGGTATCATTTTTCACCCAGCTTGCAAAAGTCATCTCCATAGAAATGTGAGTTTTCTGGCTTAACGGTTTTTTTATTATTTTAAAAAAACAACACTCTTACAGGAAAAGAAAAAAGCCCACAGAGCTGTCCAGTAAGGTTACGGTGAACTCTGTATCACACAGCTTCATTATTTCAACCTCTGAAGAGCCTAATTAAGTATTTTTGGAATAAATTTAAGAAGCAGTCACATTCCATTTATGCAAGAATATCCATTATCTCCGATGTAAAAATGTTTTGTCAAGGTTAGAATAATAGCTATTTGACGGTTACTCTCATTACAAAAATGCCCAGTGATTCTCCCCACCTCCTTCTTAATTTGTTTAGAAATCATACGTGGCAGGAAAAAAGCCAACATTAAAGTTCCAAAAAATAAGAAAGCAGACATATTTAATCTTGCCAATCCTGCACTCTGAACCTAACTTTTCTTACTTTCCTGACTGAATGACAGATTATTTGTTAAATTTATATTTATTTATTCATTCATTCATTTATAAATCTAACTTCTATCCATCATCTGCCTGCCTGTCTGCCTACCTACCTAATCTCTCTGTCTCTGTCTCCGTCTCCTCTCTCTGCCCACAGCTGAGCCCTGAATTCAGTGGTGGAATTCAGCCGGTTCGCACAAGTTTGGCAGAACTGGTAGCTAATTTTTTGTTGCCCAGGCCCAGAATGGACTTCCAGAAGTGGCATCCACACAGAGAACCGGTTGTTCACATATTTGAATCCCACCACTGCCTGAATTACACTTGCAAGTCATGTCAGTCATTATGCAGGTCACAACATGACCGTGCTTTATTTTACAACCTTTTTGTAGTGGTCATTAAGTGAACCATCATGATCTTTCTGGTAGTAAATCATAAGTCGAGGACTACTCCTCTCTCTCTCTCTCTCTCTCTCTCTC
>NW_015386309.1:1139447-1154013 GCF_001527695.2 Protobothrops mucrosquamatus
AAGTCCCATTCGTCATCTTCAGGCTGGTGTCTTCAGCTTCGTGCTTCTAGGAGTAATGTGTGATCTCAGCTGTTTCTTCCTTTTAACTGCCAGTGGGGTTTGAACTGATTGGGTGGGAGCTTGGCTGTGTTCTGATTGGGTGGAGGTGTGTTCTGATTGGTTAAGCTCCAATGAGAGAGAGAGAGAGAGAGAGAGAGAGAGAGAGAGAGAGAGAGAGAGAGAGTATATATATATAGAGAGAGCAAGAGACACAGAGAGAGAGAAAGAGAGACGCAGAGAGAGATAACTTTTATCTTTTAAATCTAACAGTTTTAAAACAATTGCAAATCTTTATTAGGGATTAGGATTGGAATGATGCATGGCTGATGTGAGGAGAGTATTAACTAACAGGTGTCTAACCCAGCCATAGCTCCATCATAGTGTATTTTCTTTAAACCTAATTTGAGCTTTAGTTTCAAACTGAATCATACCCAAAACTTCAAATTATCCCCTGGAAGTTGATCTCAGGAAAAATAAAATTTTTTAAAAAGTAATTATGTTGTTAAAGAAATACACATCCCCTATTGCCCTGATGGGGCACTCTCTTTCACAACATTATAAGAATGGATGTGTACTGTTTTCCATTTTGACAATGTTTGAGATTTTTTTTAAAAAAAATAAACTTTGTTTCATTTTTATAATTAAGAGTCTAATTTAGATTGTTACAAAATACCCAGGTACTGAACCACTAAATTACAGGTATACATACAGCATTTAACTATATTTGCATGTAGTTGAAAGTTCTTTCTGAAGAAATTTGCCATCTGTTTTTCATCACGGCCTCTTCAATCAATTCAGTTTGGCTTTCCCTCACTCCCTTACCTATCTAATTTATTTATCCTTTTCTGTTTCCTTTTTGGGCATCTACTCTGGCTGTCATGAATAACATTCATTTTTTTCCCCCTTGCTGCTTGG
The DNA here is from genome assembly GCF_001527695.2 of Protobothrops mucrosquamatus. NCBI lineage: Eukaryota > Metazoa > Chordata > Lepidosauria > Squamata > Viperidae > Protobothrops > Protobothrops mucrosquamatus. Next base: position 1,140,402 of record NW_015386309.1, read on the forward strand.
CAGACAGGACACCTGCTTTCTGTACAGTTTTACAGCAATGATTGCCAGCATAAATAAACACTCTAAATACTATAATGCTGTGCATAAAAATCCTCTTGCATTTTTTTTCATGATCAGTTCCCATTCAGGGATATGAAAGAAAATTTGCTTTCAAATTTTCTTGAATGCAGGGGGGAGAATGTTGGTGAGATATATTCATTTTGAAATTTTGTTTAGCTGCAAGGAAGCCAGATTATGCATTGGGAGTTCTTTCTTTCATTGTACAATTATTTCGTTTGTGATCTTTTTTTTTTTAAATTGATAAAGTTGGAAGGGATCTTGGAGGTCATCTAGTCCAACCCCCTGCTCAGGCAGGAAACCCTATACCATTTTGGACAAATGGCTGTCTAGTTTCTTCTTAAAAACTTCCAGTGTTGGAGCATTCACCACTTCTGGAGGCAGGTTGTTCCACTGGTTAATTGTTCTAACTGTCAGGAAGTTTCTCCTTAGTTCTAGGTTGCTTCTCTCCTTGATGAGTTTCCACCTGTTGCTTCTTGTCCTGCCTTCAGGTGCTTTGGAAAATAGCTTGACTCCCTCTTCTTTGTGGCAGCCCCTGAGATATTGGAACATTGCTATCATGTCCCCCCTCGTCCTTCTCTTCGTTAAACTAGACATACCCAATTCCAGCAACTGTTCCTTATATGTCTATGGCTTCCCTGGCTTCTTATGCATCAATTAAATTCCAAGAAAGATATCGTGGGAAGATTCTTCTTGTTGGACATCTTCAGAAGGGGATATGTAAGCTGCCAGATTTGTTTCAATGAAACCATATCAGCAATAAAACACCCTGCACTTTTCTGCACCCTGCACCTTTCTCAGCAACAGAATAAACTCAAAACAATTTTCAAGTATTCGGAAAACTGAGGTCAGAAAAAAGAATGCCTTCATTTGGAGAGGAAAAAAAAAACTTTAGAGAAACCGCAAGGCAGATTTTATCCTATATTATTAAATAAATAACTTAAGTTAGTAAATAACATTTCTTTGTTCATCTGCAAACATATACAATTTCAGATATACATTTTATGTTGCAAAGATTCTCAAGCATAGCTAGCAATTAAAGTTAGGAGAATAAAAAAAACCCCTTGATTTTCCCTTGTTGGATGGGCGCCATCTCCACTCATTAGCCAATCGTGTTTTTTAGCATGTGCAATTAAAAAAAAGGCAAGGCTTCAATTGTGCAGGTATAGCTGTCGTCCTGACTTTATTTGACCTAGTCCATGTTAACCCTGGGCAAGTATCTTGTGCAAACATAGTGATTAAATGGCAAAGTATACTTTGCCCATAGCAGGCCTAGCTTTCTCTTCCATCACAACTCACAATTTTTGTGCAGGATGGACAACATTGTGGACTATCTTTGTCCAACAGACACAACCCCTTCCCTCTCATTCCAGGCACAATTCAAAAAGATGGCAATGTTGATTTTCACACCTGCATTTAATAACAGAAATTAGTTTCTTTTGAGATTAAAATAAGACACTTTTAAATGTACTGGCAACCCTTCATGGATTTTTTTTTCTGGCAACAGGATTGAAAATTCGATGTTCTGTGGATTTGCTTAGAGAAAAGGGATGGGATATGGATGAAAAAATAGCTGTTTAACCTTATAGGAGTTATTAAATTTGTTTATACTTGTGTTGAAGGTGGAAAGTCATATATTTTTCTTTTTTATCAGCTTGTTTTGCTTCAATTCTTTGACCCAGCTCATTATTTGCAGAGTTAAGTCAAAGCCAAGTGCCTTTGTTGAAACACAGTATGGAGCTGAAAGCAGTATTTTGGAAAACATCTCGTTTGCTTGCTTTTAATGATTTCAGATTATGGGTACTACCTGTGGTTCTTCATGGTTTCAGGATAAATACTAGCTATGCAAATGAGCAATCAGTGATATATATATATATACGGTATATAGTGCTTGTTTTCATCTTGAAGTGGTGTCTGCTAAGTTGATTCCTCAAGGGTTTGTTAACTTGGCTGAGTTTTACCCATTGTTACAACATATTTACTAGTAACAGAGGACATCTACCAATCTTCCTTGCCTAAAAACCAATGGAATATGCCTTGATTACATTTTCAAGTTTCACCACCGCAGAAAAAAAATGCTTTTATTTATTTACAACTAATAACAGACTGCATGCAAATAATCAGAATGGATTCATAAATATATTATGTTGATACCTTACAACATCCTAGGTTCTTGAGAAGAACTTGATGTGAATGTAGGCCAACACCAGTTAAAGAACTGGCAGCTGTGATTTCATGCTGTTTATTATAATAATGTCTGCCTAACCCAAGTCCTTGGAAAACACTTGATAGGTGGACAAAAATGCATATCCAGTCTAAACCTCTGGCTGATTGTGTCATCAACCATAATAGTCAAAACAACAACCCCTCTATTCAACCAATATCTACGGTATTATTTTTTCTCTCTCTTCCAGATTCATAGTTTTTAAAATCACTGCTCCCTGCAGCACTGGAGAAGCCGTAATATTTTTCGGGAACAGCGATTACAATCTGACATTTCTTCCCATTTTACTGTCAGTAGTAATTTCAATGCATTCTACTTCCATGTTAGTATTGCTCCTGCCTCAGTTTCTAGGCACACAGAATTTCCAAAATCAGATTTGATTTTTTAAAATATATAATACACACAGAGAATAGAATAGAATAACTTTATTGTTATTGTGTAACTCACAATGAAATTAAGTATAATTAAGTATATATATAATAGTCATACAAGTGTATGTATAGGTCTCCTAATCTTCAGCCCTTACTCTGATGATGTCAACAGTAGTTGACAAAAGCTCAGTAATAAAGAAGGCTATTTTGTATCCTGGAGTTCATCAATTTTATTTATTTTAAAAAGAAAATGCCCTTTGGTTTCATTCTTCATGAACAATGTTTGGGGAATGCCCAAACTTTACTGAGAGGGCTGATGAGTGAGTTTCCTTTTGTAAAACAATGAAGATGAGTCTGGGTTGGTGTATACACATGGCATGTTGTTCCCTCATCTGCCACATAGTTTGAAAGATGGGTTTATGTGGACACATCATTTATATCATCCAGGACTTTCTCATTCTGAGAAAACCATCATGTTGTCAATAGCAATAGCACTTCGACTTAAATAATGCTTCACAATGCTTTACAGCCCTCTTTAAGCAGTTTACAGAGTCAGCCTATTGCCCCCAACAATCCGGGTCCTCATTTTACCGATCTCGGAAGGATGGAAGGCTGAGTCAACCCTGAGCTGGTCAGGATCGAAGGAATCAAACTCTTGGCAATGTGAACAGAATACTACATTCTAACCACTGCACTACCACAGCTCTGAAAATATGGGAAAAGTCTACTGAAGACATCCTATTCCAGAAGGGCCATGCCATGTCATCCTAGCTGTGTAATGAAATGTCTGCAAGAAAATAACCAAATTCAGAGAGCACAAGGATCTTGCATGTCATCTTTCTTTAAAATGGGTTCATTGAGGCTCTTTTGAGCTATGCAGTTTTTTACGGTATGTCTATTTTAGTGGGTCTCTGGCTAAAGTAATTCTTCACCAGCTGAAGGCAAATAATAGAGTTGCCATTCTAAGAAGGCTGGTACCTCAGTTATGAATGCAGTTGGAGTCACTGGTTGACAGTAAGGAAAAGTTCAATCATCCTGTAAGGGTTTTCTAACTTTTCCCATAGGGATTCCAGCTTCAAGTAGGAATCACTAACACAACCAATCTTGTGTTTTACACTTCTACTCCCCTAGCACTTAAATCAATGTGCTGCTGCAGCTAGTAACCTGCTGGTATTGTAACTGTCCTTAAATCCTGTTTCTGTGGCTACAAAATGTAGCTTTTTTTTCTGTCTCTAAATATGTTGAATCAGAGAGTCTTCCCCTTTCTCCTTTCCCTGATGCTTTCCTGTATGGGTTTGGGTTTTTGGGTTTTGCTTCTGAGGAAGGGAGCTAAAACAGCTTGAATTCTTACCTTGCTAGTCTCTGGAACAAAAGGGCCCCTATAAAAGCCTAGGAAAAGATTTTCTAAATCTCTGTTTTCTGTTTGAATTTTACATGGAGGCAGTAATCTCACCAGTGTTTTCTGATTTCTTGAAATATATAGATTTGCACTCCAAAAGGCCTCAGGATATATTCTTTCTTACTGTTTTTTGGCTTAGCATGTTGAATCATAAACCATGGTTAGGGAAGCAGAGGTTCATCTAACATCCTAAACCAAACAGAGAAATCATATTATAACTTATCATGATAGCCTGGTATTCACTGCATATTAAAACGCTGGGCTTTGGCCATTATGGTTTTTAAAGTGTGGTTTATGGTTTAATGAGTTGTGCGAACGTAGCAATTGCAGTCTGGATGCTTTATCTACAGCAGATCCCACACGCTTCTTTGTGTTTACTTTGCCAGTTCTAAACACCAAAGCAGCCAACCAGCTTACAGTTAATTGTGTTTAAATCTATTGATTATAGAACTCCAAAACATTTCTGCTAATTATTATTTGTATAAGAATATAAGCACTACTTACTTTAATATTTAGTCTCGCTGTGGGAATCCTCATGGATGCAGCATGCTGTGGATGGATCTGTAATTCAAAGATGCTTTAGGCAGCATGGCAAAGGCCAAGGATTTCTGCTAAAGTGCTGGTTAAGGAAGGCTACATTAGGACTTTAGTTGTGTTACCCACAGCTAAATCAATATCTGATCCAAGAGTACAATCATTTAGCTAGGTTTACCTAACATGTTAAGGAAGGGACAGCAACATGATACCAATAGCACCTAGACTTATTTACTGCTTTACAGCCCTCTCTAAGAGCTTTACAGAATCAGTATATTGCCCCCACCAATCTGATCCTCATTTTACTGACCTCGGAAGGATGGCAGGCTGAGTCAATCTCGAGCCCCATCAGGATCGAACTCCTGGCTATGGGCAGTGAGTTAGCCTGCAATACTGCATTCTAACCACTGCACCACCATAGCTCCTAAGATAGGACAGAACAATAGGGCTATACTACCTCAGCTCCTTTTTGAAAAGTCATTGTTACAAAATTGTAAAATAAATACCAAACATTTAATCAAAAGAAATGTCATATAAAAGTTACTTGAAATTTCACGGTCTGGATCATATGTGTAGACAATAGGGCTAATGCCATTATTAGAAGGAGGTTTGTAAGATGAACATTTAGACATTTATTATGGGAATTATTTGCATAAAAGAAAAATGTTTACAATGTATATTAGATTAAGAAAGAAAAAATTGCCAATAATCGCCAGAGAGTTTAATTAAGTAGAAATGTTAATCTTGACTTGATTTGTCTCTGATTTTTAATCACTATGCAATCTAGTTTCTTTAGCTTTCTGAATTGGTCCAAACTTGCATATTGCAACTTGGGTTACTAAAATTCAAGATGTTTTATAGATGTTAGGCGTGTGTGAATCAACTGCAGTATTTGAATTTCCAAATTGATTTGAAAAATTGAATTTATTTGAGGCAGACCTTTGAGTTAGTTCAGAAAATCAATCGACGCTGGTTGTAAACTTTGTATTGATTCAGTAAATTGAAACAATTTGATTTGAACTTTTAAAGTAATGCAAAAGAGTGGGCTTTTGCATGTGCCCAAGTCTTTAAAAATCTCCTAATCTTTCTAATTTCATTAGGAAGTACTCACCTGAAGCAACACTTTAGATTGCTTCAGTACCTTGATTTGAAAGTATAATCAAACTGTGGAGTCTTTGGTGTTCTCTGAGCTTGGTTGTTTGCTTGCAGACATTTATTACCTAACCAGGTAATACCATCAGTGCTAGTGAATGTGGGACTTGCTTTCTGTTTATATCCAATGTTTGTGGGGGCTTGGTTTTCTCTTTAAAAGTATCTTGAAAAAGTATTGCTCTCCACTTGATTGTTTGTCTGGTGTACTCCAGTTTTCTTCCTCATTGCTATTATGTGCAACTAAGATATCCTTTATTTTCTTTTTGAGAAATTCCAAATGGCTACAATACCTTGGCCTTTAAGGAACCTTGTTTCTCTTAGTTTACTATTTCTCTTAGTTTATTGATGTTGGCCTTTCTAAAATCCATGGTTGGTATCTAACTTTTTTTTTTAAACCAAGTTTTTTCATTAAATTGACTGAAACACCTTCAAGTCAAACTTCTGAATTGAAATAACATGGTCTTAATGTGTATTCCTCAAGACTGCATTTTGTTTTGGAACAAGTGTATAAACAGAGGCATAGAATCAAGATCATGCAAAATATTAGTACTGCTTTATAAAACCCTAGTAAGACCACACCTGGAATACTGCAGCCAATTTTGGTCACCATATCACAAAAAAGATGTAGAGCAGGCATTTCAAACTCGCGACGTCACATGACGTCGCGGAACGTATCGGGCTGGTTTTGCCATTGCTGGCAATTGGGTGGGCGCGGCTTCCACTTGACGCGTCCGGCCCTTGGGTTGGCAGTTTGACACCCCTGATGTAGAGAGTTTTGAAAAAATTCAGAGAAGAGCACCTAAGATGATCAAAGGCCTGGAGACCAAAACATACAAAGAACAGCTATGGGACTTGGGTTTGGCTAGTCTAAAGAAAAAAAGAAATATGGGAGACATGATAGCAGTGTTCCAGTATCTGAGGGGCTGCCACAGGGCAGAGGGGGCCAGGTTGTTCACTAAAGCACCAGAGCGAAGGATGAGAAACAATGGATGGAAACTGATCAAAGAGAGAAGCAACCTGGAACTAAGAAGAAACTTCCTGACAGTGAGGACAATCAACCAGTGGAATAGCTTACCCCCAGAAATCATGGGCGCTCCATCATTGGAGATTTTTATGAGGACATTCACCTGTCTGAGACAGTGTAGGTTCTCCTGCTTGAGCAGGGGACTGGACTAGAAGACCTCCAAGGTTCCTTCTAGCTCTATTCTATTCTATGTAAAAGTGCAGCCTACTACATGTGACTTTTTCAGAGATGCATATAACTACTTGAATAAAGCTTTCATGGTTTTTTTAAGAGATACCTAGACATACTCAGGAGTGTTTTTATTGAAGAAAAACGTAAGTGAACAGGTCTTCCTTTTCTGTTTATCCTCTTCCTACAAGCATGCTTCAGCTAGTGTTTTTTTTAAAAAACACTTTCAGGGTATGTTTTATGGTTTTTAATAAGGATTTAGCCTTTGACATTAATCCAATGCCCTTTGCCCATAACACATGTTAAACTGCAAATTAAAATAGACCCACTGAAAGAGTAAAATAGATAAACAAAACAAGATAAAACATTGGTTGGGTATCTATGCACATCCTGAAATTAGGCAAGAATTGAATAATAATCCCCACAATTGTTGTATTAAAGGTGGAATTGTGGATTGAGAATATCTCAAGACCATGATGTTAGGCATCAATACTTCTTTATCTGTGATTTGTCAATAATATTTCAGATGATATATTGGAGGAAGGGAAGATTGTATAATAATATAACTCCATTTACTTCTTGTGTCACCATAGCAGGTAGACTTCTCAGCCATCTTTTTGATTACCTATCATCAAATGTGTGTTGACTCTTAGTGATCACGTAGATAGATTCTTTCCAGGGCAATCTGTTCCCACCCAGGTCCTTCAGATCTTCCAATATTGTACCCATTGCCTCTATAACTTCATCCATTCACTTTGCTTCTGGATATCCACTTCTTTTTCCTTCTATCTTTAGTGGTTCCATCCTTAGAGCCATCTTCAAAGAGCTGGGTCTTCATATAATATGACTAATGTAGGGTCATTTGAACTGGTCAATTGTACTTCAAATGAGAGTTCTGGGTTGATTGGTTTGATGATCTATTTGCTTTCTTGGCTATCCTGATATTCTCAGTAGTCTTCTCCAAGATCCAAGTTCAAAAGTGCCATTATTCTTTGTACCCTGCTTCCTCAAAGTAAAATTTTAGGCCCTTCAGAAAAGCTAAATGTTGGATAAGAGACTACTGGTAAAATCCTAGGTTTTTAGAATACACAAGGAAGTAAACAAACAAGTGAACAAAAATAACAACAAATCACTTCTATATGGTTGATAAGAAAACAAACTGGATATGTCCATATAATTCACCAGGAACTACTTTTAAATTCTTAAGTAGTCTATTCAGTGTTATATTGCTGTTATTATTTGTGCTGTAATTTCCTTCAAAATACTCCTTGAGTAATATTACGTTCTCTGAATTGAAATAGTGCTGCTTTTGCAAGATGCCGGGGTGAATGCTGCTCTTTGTCCATTTGACAAATTGAAGAACAGATAGGTAGTTTTAACTTAGCATCTGCAAAAGAAAGCGAGTTTTAATTTGCTTGCAAACACAGGTATCTACAAAAGTTCTGGGCAAGGATACAGTGGAAAAAGTCGAAACTACCATTCCACGTGCAAATTAGGATGTGGATTGGCCAATTATACAGCAACATAATGGTATAGGCAGATTCTACAAATCTTCTACACAGGATTTTTCTATTTTCAAACATGGGTCTAGTTGGAGACAATCGATAATTGTTTTCTAGCCCTTTCCCAGACACTGAAGATGGTATAGTCAAAGCATTGTTCCTGGTGGTGCCCTGGGCAGACTTATCCTACATACATAAATATTGCAGTCATAGACCAGAATACATAACAGGAAAATGAAAGAAAATATCCATAAAATATAATAACTGGGAAAAGTTCAATATACTATATCTTTTATATGCTCTTAACAAAGTGAAACAGAACATATCCAGTAAGTCTAATGATAGTCCTGTGAAGTCATCTTCAGCCCAATTAAAGGGACTGTCTTTAACCTATTGTTGCTGATGTTCAAATCTGTGCACTCTTTTCTAACTGTAAGAAAAGGGGAGAATGACAAGATAATTACACAAAACAACTGGCATTTTGATGAAACAAGTATGCAATTGTATTACAATAATTGCAGTTTATTTTAATTATATAAGTTAGCTGTGCCCACGTAACCTATAATACATTTTTGATTTGGCATCATAGTATATAACAAGCTGACCATCTCTTCCTTTAAATGCCATGATAATTGTTCATTTTTAGATTGGGTTCAAACATCTCCTCTTTCTTTCATGGACAATTATAGGTGGGCCTGATCCAACCATAATTTAGGATTTCAATTGTATAAGTACTTAAAAAGTTGTGCTTTCCCCCCCCCCCCCACCTCATAAATTTATGAAGGTGACTTTTAAAACACTTAGCAGAGGAAAAACCAAAAGTAATGCATTTACCTATCCAGTAGGAAGCTTCAAAAGATAAGATTTGAATCCCTGCATGTGCAGCCATTTTGTGGGGACTCTTTTCAGGGTTACTATTATTTATTTCTTCTAATAAGCTCCTCTGACAGTTTGTTGCAACATAGTCAGCACTGTCTGCAAAATATTTAACTTAAACCCATGGATATGTGTTTTATCATTAATGTTTATAATATCAAAAGTCCATTTTTAAAATAAACCATGAAGAAAAGAACTTGACTTCTTCTTTAAAAAAAACATCAAATGTGGTTAGAAGTAAAATTAACAAACATATTTATTCTAAAACAATAAACCACAATTAAAACCATTGATTTATTGGAAGTTAAAGATACTTCCCATTTCTGTTTTTATTATGTTATTAATATGTATTCCAGCGGCTTAGAAAGGATTCAGGGTTAAGTGAATTGCAGAAACATTGCAATCCTTTGATAAAGTAACAAGTTTGTCTGGAAATACTACTTTTGCTACTGGAACAACAAAATGTTTGGAGATATTTTAATCTGCTGTATTTCAGAGGTAAGCCTTTTCAGAGGGAAGGAACGGGATCCAGAAAAATGAAACTGAACTTTGGGAAGAAACTTAGCAGGCTGAGTGGAGGATATTCAGCCCTAGCTTTGGGCAGGGATAGGCAGTCATTTCAGGCAGTAGACTGTTAACAGGATAAGACCATTGGTTTGTCAGGCCACTTGTTCTGGATGATTGTTTGTTTGTTTGCTTGCTTGCTTGCTTTTTAAGCCTCGTTTATTATCAAGGTGGTGATACATAAATATACATAATATTCCTTCCTTCTCCTATTTTACCTCACAAAAACATCCCTGTGAGGTGGGCTGGACTGAGAGAGAGTGACGGGCCTAAAATACCTGATTGGCTTTCACGCCTATAGAGGGACTAGAACACACAGTCTCCAGATTTCTAAACCAGAACCTTAATTATTACATCAAACTGGGTCTCCTATTATTTTTTAAAAGTTTTGAGGAAGGAGCTGCTGAAATGATTCAATGAGTACTTTGATATATGATCTGACACAAATAGTCAGAGATCATCTGGTCTGGTCACTGAGAGGTGGCTTACTGAAGGTAATTTCATGTACCAACTTCACGTAAAAATGTAATGGAATGTAAAGGAATGACCTTGAGGAACAGGAGGAAGATCTGCTACCAAAGCAAAGGTCAAATAAAAGAAGTTTTGGGCAGATCTGTAATCTGAGAAAATACTTCAGACAAGCCCCTGATTCTTCCCCCTTCTCCAAAGAAGGGGGGAAGTGCATTGAAACTTGCAAGATTCTGTTATAATAAAAGGCCTGCATGACTTTGGTGTCCCACTCTGGTTTACCTTGAAGGACTGACCAAATAAAGAAGCCTGGTCTCAAAGGGAGGCATTTCTATACAAATAGTCCTCCGCTTAACAACTATTTGCACTGCAAAAAGTGACTTAGGATCGGCCTCACACTTATGACCATCTCAACATCCCCAAAGTCATGTAAAAATTCAAATTCAGGTGTTTGGCAATCACCATGTATTTACAGCAGTTGCAGCATCCTGGAATCACATGTTTACCATCTGCAATCCTTCCCTGCTAGCTTCCGGCAAGCGATGGGGGCCAGATTCACTTGATGACATGTGATTCTCCTAACAACTGCAGTAATTCACTTCATCATCGTAGCAAAAAAGGTCATATAATCAGATGTGACTCAGGGGGCTGGACTAGATGACCTCCAAGGTCCCTTCCATCATCATCATCATCATCATCATCATCATTATCATTATTATTATTATTATTATTATTATGGATCATCCCACAGTCAGCCAGATGTTCAGACTGGATTTGGCATTTTGTCTACTTATCGAGTCCTTACCCAGGACCTGGGATAGGCAGATGTGGATGTTTGATGGTATTACAGATATCGTCGCAGGATGGAAGCAGTTCCTAGTAAGGCCGCCTTTTGCAATTGACTAATAGCGAATTTGTCAATGCCAATGTTGTTCAAGTGGTGCTCCAGTTGTTTTGGGATTGCACCCAAGGCGCCTATTACTATTGGTACTACCTTTGCTTGCTTTTGCCACATTCTTTCTATTTCTATTTGTAGGTCTCTGTATTTTGTTATCTTCTCCAGTTCTTTCTCGTCTATTCTGCTGTCTCCAGGCACTGCCACGTCCACTATCCAGACTTTTTTGTCTTTCTTATCGACAATTGTTAAGTCTGGGGTGTTATGTTGCAGGTGCTTGTCTGTTTGAATTCTGAAGTCCCAGAGCAGTTTAATTTTATCATTTTCTGTGACTTTCTCTATTTTATGATCCCACCAGTTTTTGCTTACAGGCAAATGATATTTCTTGCAGATCTTCCAATGCACCATTGTTGCTACTTTGTCATGCCGCTGCTTGTAGTCAGTCTGTGCAATCTTCTTGCAGCAGCTTACCAGGTGGTTGTTTATTATTATTATTATTATTATTATTATTATTATTATTGTTGTTGTTGTTGTTGTTGTTGTTGTTGTTATTGTTATTATTATTATTATTATTATTATTATAATACAATCTCCTTGCTCAGGAACAGAAATTAATTTCCCAATTCTGGCTGCAAGTTGAGGATTCCTATGTATCGTGGAGCTTGCTGATCTGGTCCCTCCTGTTCTGGCATTACAGAAGAGGAGAGATCTTTAGCCTGGGCTGAGTATTCCAAGCAGCCCTTTAGTTTCCTTTCCTGCTTTGACTTTATCTGTTTTTTATTTCTTTGTGCATTGCCCAGAGTTTCAATGATTGGGATGGTTTATAATACTGTCAAAGAAGCTGATTAATTAAACCACCCGAACTAATGTGTTTTAAAAATTACCAAATAGTTCAAAATACTGAAAAGTCGTGTGCTCATTTTTTTTTTTTTTTACTTTTAATTCATTTCTACAAATGCAGATCAGTGTGGAAATGAGATGGAGTGGGTTTATGAATTAACATTGGAAAACATTACATAAATCATGAATACAGAGATCTATTACTTTGTTAGTGTTGAAACAAAACGCAAATGGAAGTATGCATTGGAAAATTGGAGTAACGGGAATAATGAGGCAGGAAAAGTGGGAACATTTGCCTTTCATTTCAGGCAGCAAAATATCCTGCTGAAGGCTGGATGGGAACATTCAATAGTCATTTAGTGCTCGGGGAAATTCACTTTGCAGATGTTTGAAATACATCCAGGTCACTTTATCTTCCAGGGTTGAGCTTTGACGTTTGAAACAGATGCCAGCATTGGTAAGCTTTACTACAAATAGCATTCATTATATATTTGATTGCTTGTTATTCTTCATCAATTTCCAACAAAATGCAAGGAATGAATATTTTAGTCTTACCTTATATAAATCAGGTTTTGGAAATTCTGTTTGAGGACAGAAACTTTCATCTTGATGGTTTGACTTTTTCTTCAGAAAATTCAAAAGGTGGGCATAGTTTGGCTTCAGTAAGAAATGGATCAGATCAATTAAAAAGGGACTTAATATATTGTACTAACCATCAGAATATGGAAAGCTTTTGACTTATTGTCCATGCTTTAACATTCAAAGGATTTTCCAAGTTTTAAAAGTAACTTTTGAAAATTTGATGTTTGGTCCACGTGGACTTGAATCGCCCTATCAAGCGTAGCAGGTCAGCGGCAAAATCATTAAAATGGTGCATGTGGGCTGCTTGTGTGTCGACTCCGATGCATACATACTTCGTCCGCGCTGGTTGTATAGCATTGCTCGGCTTGTGATTGGTCGTGTGGTCGCATGCCGAGTGCTTACTGCGGGCAGTGACCTTTATGTTTTGTTACACAACAGACATGTGTGGGTGCGTGTGCAGTGACTGACTACGTGCGAAAGGTAAATAATTTCATTATTTTAAAAAATCATTGCTGAATTGAAAATCTTTTATTAATTTTTAGTGTAAAAGTGTGACCCCAAATTTAAAAATGAAAAAAAAAATGCTAATTACTTCTCAACCACCGGTCCTGCTAAGAACTAAATATATATATTTTTAAATAAAATATTAACAAGATGTGACTTCCGGCACCTTTTTTTCTTACAAAAAAAGCACTGCGCATACAAAAAAAGCACTGCGCATACATACATACACATACATGCAAATACATATGCTATACACGCACTCTCACACCACCACCCAGCACAGATCAACTCCGTAGCCAAGACACTCATCTCCAGAACAAAATGCTTAGCTGACGAACAACACCTAAAAACCGAACTACACACTCTCACTAACGTACTAACATCCAACGGATTCCAAAGAAATAAGATTACCAACCTAATCCGAAAAGAAACCCCCACCAAAATCCAAGACA
>NW_015386309.1:1156494-1158375 GCF_001527695.2 Protobothrops mucrosquamatus
AACGGTTCAAGACAACAAGACAGTTTAAATCAATGAACAATTGTCTAGGTGAAAAACGGAGGGCAGCAAGAATTAATGAAATGCTAGCTCTCGGTTTAAGCATTGCCACTGGGGTCTGGTGTCAGTCACTGCGGTTCTGGAGGATGCAATGATAGCAGTCGGGAGTGAAAAGGAAGAAAATGGGAATGCCCATCTGCTTGCCTGCATGGCAATGTAATAACAGAGACTGAGGTGGCCTCTCACGCGTTGGGTCAGTGGCTGCTTGATATTACTGCTACTAGCACAACTATTTAACATTTATTGCTCCTTCACATTGGGGGGTAATATTTCAGCTGGGCTATAGAAAAATATAATTTTAAATCATTGTTATGCCTCTGTCCCTGATGGCAGGGCACAGGTGAAAATCATTAAGTGATAAACTATGGCCAGTCAAGGCAGGTGGATGGTGATATGCAGAGGCGGCTTCTGAGAAAGCACTCAAGGAGCAGCTTTACTATAGGTTTGACAATCTGTTGTGTTGTGGAAGGCAGATGTGTTATGTGGACAGAAGATTTGGCTAGAATGTTGGGTAGATTCCTACTCCTGATGCCCATACATACATGTGTGTATGTGTGTGTATAACACACTCCTGTCCAGACACACACACACACACACAAACACACACACACACACACACACTGTACATACATATATAGAAACCTTTTTCTAGTCTTCTACATTCATCATCTGGACTGGTAGCGGTTGAGAGGATATGGGCAGGGGTTTCCCAGATGCTCAGGCCATAACTTCTGTCTCATTCACGTGACATTTTCCCTTTTTGTTTCCTTAATGACTTGGTTTCTTCTTATCTATCTCCTGAAAGGATATTCTAGACAAGATTCCTGGCTTTTTGTCCACCCTGCTTATGTGCCTACTTCAGCTGTAGGTACGGCAGCTTCAGCCTAGTCTCACAGTGGGTTGGGGTTGCTTTTGATGATTTCAAGTCAGCATTGACTTCAGGCAACTGCCTGGTTTTATCCCTGCAGTTTTCTTGGTAAAGCTTTTTTTAAAAAAAAAATAAAAAGTGGCTTCTTGCCCTTGCTTGCTTCCTTGGACTGAGAGAGAGGGACTTCCACAAAGTCACCCTGCTGGATTTGTGCCCAAGGCAGGACTAGAACTCACAGTCTCCCTGGTTTCTGGCCTGACGCCTTCATCAGTATACCAGACTGCCTTTTCACTGGAGCTAATTCTCAGATTAATGGATACAGAACTGCAGCATTAGGATAAATTTGAATTGCAGATGATTACTGGTATTTTAATTTTACAAATTTTTGTTTATTTTTTTTTACCCCACCTTTATTACTTTTATAAAAAACCCAAAGTAGCAAACATAACTAATATTCCTTCCTCCTCCGATTTTCCCCATAACAACAACAACAACAACAACCCTGTGAGATGAGTTGGTCTGAGAGACAGTAATTGGCCCAAAGTCACTCAGCCAGCTTTCACATTTGTTCCCCTTAAATTTATGAACTGGGGAAAAATGAAAACGAGTGAAGTAGAGAGTATACATTCCTTTGGGGAAGATGGGCATGGAAGGTTTGTTTTCCCTGTTTTCATTTTTTTTAAAATTCCTGAGTTTGCTGAAATTTTTTATTTATTTTTTTATTTTACACTAACTTATATGCCGCCCTTCTCCCCATGGGACTCAGGGCGGCTCACAGCATATTAAAACAACACAAAAACATTTCCCCTATAAAAGCCAATTAAAAACCAAATATTTATAGCTGTGACATTATTAAAATCTTTAAAAATTTTCCCTATTTAAAATTCACCCTAGGTCAGTCCCGCTTGCTGAAAAAGCCATGTCTTGAGGGCGCGGCGGAAGGTTAGGAGATCCGG
>NW_015386309.1:1161116-1169612 GCF_001527695.2 Protobothrops mucrosquamatus
ATCTTAATTTGGCCGATTTCAATAATTTTCTATTAGCACCCGCAGCATGCCACCTCTCGGGGTTCCAAACCCCATCCTCAAGGTGGGCCCTTGTGATCTTAATGGGCCAGGCCTGCGCGAGGGGTGAATCGCGCAGGGCCAATAGGACCGTCCTCGGATAAATTGCTCAAATCATAAGTCCGGCTGTGGAAGATCAAAAGGAAGAGGGGGGGGGGAAGGGATTTTCAGTCTCGGTCGTTTGGCAGATTTTTCTCATGAATGATCACCTGATCATGCAGTTTTGCTCAAATGATCATTCTGTGAAAAGAGATCTGGGAGAGCTTTCTCACATTGTGGGAAAACGTGGAGTTTAAGTGGCAAATACACAGCCTCCCTCAGCAACCACCTGGAATTTCCCCGTAAATCGTTACAGCAGTTCACCTGGGGAAAAAGGCGGGAATTAACATACACTTATTTTTGCAGTGAATAATAATAATAAAAAAAAACACTTCTCAAATATAAGGGCCAGCATTTAGCTCAATTTTAATTGTTATGCAATGTTTTGTAAGTTGCTGTATAAATTGAATTAAACTGGCAAGATTACCCACAGTCAGTGGTGGGATTCAGCCAGTTCACACCGGTTTGGGAGAACCGGTAGCTAAATTTACCTGAATTCAGAGAACTGGCTGGCTTCTGGAAGTCCAGTCTAGGCCTCAGAGGCTTCCCAGGCCTAGAACGGCCCACCAGAAGTGCATGGATACCACTTCCGGAAGTCTGTTCTAGGCATTGGAGGTCCAGGCCTGCATCACATAATAGAACCGGTTGTTCAGGTATTTGAATCCCAATTCAATTGGGATTCAAATTGCCCACAGTACTGTAACATCCTAACAACTGGGAGGGAGGAGTCTAAAATATGGGGAAAAAATGGTCTCATATCTTATTTGCCTTCAAAATTCCTCTATCATTCCTAATCACTCTTCGTTGACAACACTGAAAGTCTAAGGGAATGAATGCTCAGTAATATCTTCTGGTGGTACCTGTTATCTCTTAATTCAAAAAAAATGGCCTGAAGTGCTGCCATTTTAAGGGCATTTGGCAGTGTGAGATATGAGGACTGAGATTTGATAAACTTACAGCTAGGTTACAGTATTTTTTTTGAATTTGATGGATGCTGGAATGTATGAATGTCCAAGTTTCAGCATTCTGCTTGGGATAGGGATAGAATCAAGATCACGTGAAGTATTAATACCACTCTACAATGTCTTGGTAAGGCCACACTTGGAATACTGCATCCAGTTTTGGTCACCATGATGTAAAAAAGATGTTGAGACTCTAGAAAGAGTACAGAGAAGAGCAACAAAGATAATTAGGGGACTGGAGGGTAAAGCATATAAGGAACGGTTGCTGGAATTGGGTATGTCTGGTTTAACGAAGAGAAGGACGAGGGGGGACATGATAGCAGTATTCCAATATCTCAGGGGCTGCCACAAAGAAAAGGGAGTCAAGCTATTCTCCAAAGTGCCTGAAGGCAGGACAAGAAGCAACGGGTGGAAACTAATCAAGGAGAGAAGCAACCTAGAACTAAGGAGAAACTTCCTGATAGAACAATTAACCAGTGAAACAACCTGCCTCCAGAAGCAGTGAATGCTCCAACACTGGAAGTTTTTAAGAACAGACTGGACAGCCATTTGTCCGAAATGGTATAGGGTTTCCTGCCTGAGCAGGGGGTTGGACTAGATGACCTCCATGGTCCCTTCCAAATTTATTGTTATTATTACTACTACTACTACTACTACTACTACTACTACTACTACTACTACTACTATTAAGTGTGCTTTTATCTATTATGTAAAGAATAATTAATTATCAGGCACATTTACTATTCTGAGATTTGAAGGCAAACATAGCTCCTTTTCAGATACTTTCCTCTGTTGTTTGGAAACTTGTACATAGTGATTACATTCATAGAATATGAATAAGTTAGGTTGTGCCCCCCCTCATCATATGTTCTTCATTAGGTGGCAAAGGATACGCTCAGTATATACAACTGCTTAAATGCATGGTCTTTGTGCCCAATGGAAAAAAATGCAAACATAATTTTTAAGACAAGTATGAAGTATGCAGATATTGAACCTGTTATCATGATGTAGCTGCTTTCATGAGTTACGGAGAGATATTGCCGTCCTCTGTATTCTGAAGTAACTTTTCTAAATCAAATCCAAAGCATTGCACAGCTCTTTTGGAAAGACATTGTTTTTTAGATATCTCTTTCACAAACCATTGAGGGAATATGTATACTTTTCATGATAAACAAACGAGACTACTAGGCACAAAGTTGGAAAAATACAAAAATATCCCAAATGGAGAAGTGGACTGTGAAGGTGATAGAAATGGCTAAGTTGACCTATTTGATTAGGGAAGGAACAACTACTATGTTTATAAATGGCTGATAACTCTTTATGGACTTAAAAAAATGAGCAAAAATGAATTGACGATTTCAGCATTTATTGATTAAAAGTGGTTGTTTATGGGAAGAAGGGAATCAGGTTATGTAATCTGGGAGGGCGGAAATGATATTAACCATGTTTGCAACTGCTGCAGAGAAAATTGGAAGTTGCTTTTAAAAAATCTTTTTCTTTTTTTCTTTTACTTTCTCACTTTTTCTTATACTTTTTCATATCTTTCTCTGTTTTCTAATTTTCTCTTTTTAATCTTGTACAACATTCTTGGCTTTTGGATCAGGTTCTATGGCAGACTAGTCATATCCAAAGGAGTGGAGACGGCATTGCAGCAGTTATCAGCGGCCAGGTGTGAATTCTGGATAGCTGAGTCTGGGTAAAGGAGAGACCAAGAGATCATCCACTTTCACCCCAGATATCTGCTCCTCATGAGGAGACTATGGCAATCAAAGGATCTTGCCATCTTCTTGTGAGTGCAGCAGTGGGGGATGAAGGAGAGATGATGTGCTCATAATCACAGCACAGTCTTTTTAAGGACATTAGCTTTACTCAAAGCCTCATTTTCTTAAACACTTTTAGATGTAATTAATATACAAGTTAAAGAGAGGTCTTCAAACCAATAGAAAGAAAACAACTACCCGGTGAGTCAGCCTTTTCTCCAGATTACAAAAAAAGAAAAAAGAAAAGAAGAAAATGACATCTTTAAAGACCTTAAATTAATAGCAAAAGGCTAAGTAAAATTTTGACTTAAGAAAGTTATAAATGAATGGGAGGCATGGAATAAAGGTTGAAAGGTTAATATTTTGCCAAAAGTGTTTTTGATATTATTTAGAACTAACTAGATTAAAAGATCAGGCATGTCTGTGAATCTGATCATTTAACATCAAAAGGAAAAAGACAATTAGTGGAATTTACTAAACAAAGAGATAAATGTAATGTGAGGTAGACTATGTGTTAAACTACAAGGAATTCAGCTTTCAATAGTTTTCATATCCACAGTAAAGAAAAAGATTTAAGGTAGATAACAAGACATTTGTAATTGAACTTCAGAAGACAGAATTTGGAGTTGAACATGTACAAATGATGAACATGTAAGTGCTAAAATATACAAACCTTTACTGAACTTTGAAGAGGAAGAAGAACAAGTAAATGGGCATATGATAAAATGGACTAAGAACTTTGGATATAATATTGGTAGAACAGTAGGAAAACGTGATTGAAAGGACTAAAATATTTATGATGTTGCAACTTAAAAAGACAATTTTTATAAAGCAATGTACCATTGGTCCATGATTACAGAAAAATTATATAGTATGAGGGGGAAAATGCCTTCTTTTTTGCATCTGGTGTATCTAATCTAATTAAAAAATGAAATGTTTAATCTTATTTAATTAAAAATTAGATTAATTTATTTTTTTATTCTCTTCTGACACAAGTCTTCTAATTATCTCACCTCAGGTAATGATCTGATTCAGAAGTGACTCCCATTGAAGCATGAGGCCAGTCCATTCACTGCTATAAAATCTAATCAGAATACCATCAGTATTTAAAATGTTTGTCCTGTATTTTCTCCTAGCTGCAGAAAATCTCTCCAGTTCCAGCAACATTAGCACATAGGAACAGTACAGAATAATAACAGGACTTTCATATGACCTCAAGATTTTAAATTGTTTAGCATAGCATATTTGTGATGTTTTAATAAAAGGTATAGCATGAATGATTTTCCCACCTCAGACAAGGTGAGGTAGGCAAGGCCCCTTGAATGGTGATGAGGAAAAAAAAAAGGAAGAAATAAGGTGGAAAGACTTGGGGACTGAAATATGACACTCATCTATTCTTTAATCTTTCATAAGGCTTTGACTCTTCTGTAACCTTTGTTGAGACAGCACACAAAGTCACAGTACTGTACACGTCTCCTGTCACTCTCCAAGACACATATTGCAATGTTTATCTTTTTATCCATATGCCCTGTGTGTTTTCATGTGAGTACTTTTATAGCTGGCTTTTCCTCACAGCTGGCTTTATTCTCTTTGACACTGTGTTGTACTGGCACAGCATTGTGACAGCTGCAAAATATGTTTCAGATGACATGTTTGACTTTGGTGACATGACAAGGAAAATAATTTAAAGTTTCTCCTGCTTGAACAGAATACTTAGCAGGTCATCAGTAACTATCGGGTGATAGAAACTGCTATTTGAGGTCTGGAAGGCGTCTTGGGGGGTTCTGCATTAATGAAATAATCCAATAATTTGATGTCTAGTTATATTATGGAGATGTTGTATTTCCTAACTCATGTGCTGAGAACAATTTTCTTCCTCCTTTACACAAGAGCAAACTACACATGTAATATTGTAATAGTTTAATTCTTCTGACAGGGGGAAAAAGTTACCTCTGTTTACAGCAGATGGCAGTGAGTAAAAGTCAGTTTCCATATTATTTTTTCATGATGGTGCCAGCATTCCCAGAATAATTTAGTCACTCTGTAACTGAAAAAGAAATCTGTATACATGCAGCTTTTTTTAAAAAAAAAGTAACAAAAAACTATATCCATTTTTATGCATGAGGGGAAAAAGCCAGTCTTGCAATATTTCCAGTATGCTAGATTGTGCATTTTACACATTTTCAATAAATCTTATTTTAATTTATTGCATTTATATTAACAATGTTAGTATGTGATACAATGGCTCTCAAATGTATCCTTTGACATCGTATGTGGATCTAGATTATAGTACTTCCTTTAATAAATAAAATAAAAATTGTCCACCCAGGAGTATTGTTTCTATAGCAAAACTACTAGATAACCAATACTGGATGGTGTACAATTAAAACATAAAGCCAGTGGTGGGATTCAGCCGGTTCACACCACTTCAGCAGAACCAGTAGCTACTTTTTTGTTGCCCAGGCCCAGAATGGACTTCCAGAAGCGGCATCCACACAGAGAACCAGTTGTTCACATATTTGAATCCCACCACTGCATAAAACTCTATAAATATTCCATTCCAACAGGAGGCCCTTGAAACAAGAATAAAATAATTAAAATTGAAAAGGTGGGGGCGGGCCTTCAAGGTGCTAGCCAGCCCCATACTTGTGTGTTCCTCTACAAGCCCAAAAGGAGCCAGGTCTTCAAATACTTCCAAAAGGCCAGGAGAGTTGGGGCCCACTCATATGTGGGGGGAAGAATATTCCAAAGGGCAGGAGTGATCTCAGGGAAGGTTTTCTTTCTGGACCCCACCACTCAAAATTCTTTTAACTAACGGGGTCCATAACATACCCTCCCTGCCTTACTGGATGGGAAATGCTGATGTAATGGGGAGAAGATTGTTCCACAGCTAAGACTGTTGCCACCTAACAGGTATCCAGATTTTCCCAGCCCAAAATAGCCCTGCTTACAGTAATTTGTGACTTTGATATATCTAAATGTACTATATAATGACTATAAAAGTTGTACTGAGGACCTGATAGTCTAAGGCTGGGAGTGTTAAAAAGACATAGTTTTTATATTTATCAGGTGTCAAATGATCAGGTTTATACTGCTTTGTGGAGACACTCTTTCAAGTAGACCTATTAATTAAGAGACAGGATATGGCAACTAGAATGATATGTGGCCTGTTGAACAATAGAAGTCAGTATTCTTCCTGTGCCAGGCAAGGATTTATTTAAATTTCACAGATGTTTTGTGAGTGTGTGTGTGTATCTTTCAATGTATTTGTTGCAAGAGTGACAATATAGAAATGGATTTAAATGGGACATACTGAAGTTTTGAAGCCCATCCTTTTAGTGGATTGTGTAATCTGCAGGTTGGAGAGACTGTCAAAGTCCAGAGGATTCAACATTTTTTTGGTTTCAGGATGCACTTCAATAATCTCCTGGATTACCGATGGATGGATGGAAGGAAGGAAGGAAGGAAAAAAGGAAAAAAGGAAGAAAGATTTTTTTTCTAATAATCAAACCACAAATTGTAAGTGCATATTTTTTCTGTTTCATGCAAAATATCTACAAGTGGTTTCCATCAACCATAAATGTAGATACTCTTTTTTATCCAATCAAAGCAGTTAATTTAACCATTTCTGCAAGTTCCATCATATTCACCAAGCATTCCTCCACCATGGGTAG
The DNA here is from genome assembly GCF_001527695.2 of Protobothrops mucrosquamatus. Classification (NCBI taxonomy): domain Eukaryota; kingdom Metazoa; phylum Chordata; class Lepidosauria; order Squamata; family Viperidae; genus Protobothrops; species Protobothrops mucrosquamatus. The sequence continues at coordinate 1,167,669 of NW_015386309.1, forward strand.
TGTAAAATCTTTCCACTTTTGAGCATATAACAATCTCACTGCAGTTGTCATATACAATATAAAAACCAATTTCCATGAATTTTTTCTAGTGCCTGTCCATTAGTCTGAAAAGGAAAGTTTCTGGATTCAGTTGTACTTTAACTTTTAAAATCTTCTGAATTTATGCATGTATTTGTATCAAAATTGTTGTAGCTTTTTTACAGATACACCAAATATGATAAAAATGTCCCTTCATGTTATTCACATTTCTAGCAAAGATTTGAAATGCCTTTCTACATTCTAGGCACTTTCTTTGGTGACAAATCACAATGATACAGTACATCATTTTGTAAAAATTCTCTTTGAGGCTAGAATATAAAGGAAAGTTTAGTTTTTTCAACCACATATTTTCCTATTGATCCATTTCTATGTTATAGCCAAAATGTTGAGCCCATACATTGCTTTACTTATTCTTGCTCTGTCTCATATTACAGCAAAGGTTTATACATTTTAGCAATAATGTGTTCATCATTAATACCTAATTCTATTTCAAATTCCATTTTAAATTTGTTGAAAACTGTAAAATCTTTTATTTACTTTAAACTCTCTTAATTAATTTTTTCTCTAAATAAATAAATAGCATAATTTATAATAAATGTATTAATATATAAATAATTTTACAATCTCTTTGAGTAGGTTAGCCATTTATGTTGTTTATCATTTCTCATCTATAAAATGCTTCTTGTGCTGAAAGCCATAAGTATGTTTTCAGGCAAATACCTCATATTCAAGAATAGCCCATGTAACACAATGGGTTTTAATGTCTTCATTTATCTTAACTTTGTCATATCATAGATATCTATGTCACCCAAATCTCAAATTATGATCTTCTAAATCTAGCAACCTTTTATTTCTTAACAACACCCACTCTTTCATCCAAACTAAATAACAAACAGCAAAATATAGTTTTAAATCTGGTAAGCTCAATGCTCCTCTTTTCTTTACATATTGTAATGCCTTATATTTAACTTGTGCGTTTTTTCCCCTGGCCATACAAATTTAGATATATCCTTCTGCCATTTTAAAATGGTCTATAACGTTTTTGTTTTGACAACTGATGTACAACTGTAATCTTAATCACAGAAATTCTGCTCAACAATGACAGTTGTACTTTGCCCCATCTTGACATATCTTTGTTAACTTCATCCCATGTCTTGACATAATTGTTTTGAAATAACCTGCAATTCATATTTGTTTAACTTATATCCCAATATTTTTTCTTTTTCTCAATCTTGAAATCTGTTTTATTCATTGGGTGTGTTTGGTCTTGTAGCTTCATATGTTCTATTAACATCTTTTTGTCTTCTGGTTATTAATCTTGATATAGGTTCAACACCCTTTAAAAGGTCTACCAAAATCAAAACCAAGTCATCTGCAAAAGCTCTTAACTTAACTATGACTGAGTCTTAATCTTTACATGTGCAATCTTCTCATCCTGTCTTATAATATTTCAAGAACTAAAATAAACAAGGGAAAAGACAGTGGACAATCTTGTTTTGTTCCCTTTTGTATCTTACATGGCTTAGTTAAGTTTCCATTAATCTTCATTTGTGTTATATGTGAAATATAAATCAATTTCACCCATTTAATTTTATAAAATTCTCCCCAAAATTTATATCTTCCAAAACCTTAAACAAAAAAATCCAGTTCAAATTGTCAAAAGCCTTCTCTGCATCTAAAAAGATCAATATGGCTTGTTTTTCACTGTGTTGTTCCAAATATTCCAAAATATTCACCATAGTTCTAACATAATCTTTCAGATAAAACCCCACATTGATCCTTATGAATAAATTTTTGCACAATTGTTTTCAGCCTTTCAACTAAAATCATTGCAACAACTTCTCCATTAATAATATTGGTCTGTTATTGAAGTCAAATCTTGTCTCGCTTTAGATATTAAAGTTA
>NW_015386310.1:0-3608 GCF_001527695.2 Protobothrops mucrosquamatus
ATGCAAAAATGATTGTAGACAGAAATGTCAACAGAACTTACAGTATTGCATAGAAGACTACAAAAGCAAAAACTCAATTTCTATATTTGATAAAATAGAAAAATGAGGCAGGTACGAGGGAAGGAAACACAATATTTATATGCATATTTCATTTACATACATACATACATACATACATACATACATACATACATACATAATCAACTATTAGAACAGCAGAGTTAAAATAGTATGAACATGGAAAAATATTAAGTGATGGTATTCTACACCAGACATGTCAAACACAAGGCCTGGGGGGTGGATGCGGCCTGCGAAGTGGTTTCATGTGGCCCGCAAAGCCATCCTGGAAATAGTGAAGGAACTGCCTCTGCTGCCTTGGCCCTGGCCCAGGCCAGCTGGGAGGGAGCCAATGTACAATTTTGTGGTGGCCATCTATGCTGAAACGCATTCAGTCTTAGCTCCACAAGGCCGTCTGGAAACAGCGAGGAACCAGCACCTGCCACGTCGGCCCCACCCCGTAGGTGCATGCTGGGGAGGTGTCACCCTTTGTGAGGAATGAAGAAATGCACCATCGCCTGGAAGTGGCCAGCAAATGGCCCTGGCCTACTTCACATATCTGGCTTGATGGGCTCCGGGGGAGGGGTTTCGACAGGCAGCTGGGCGCTCTCCTCACAGCGCCGAGAGGCTGAGCTGGATGGCGCGAATCTGATGAGAAGTGCAATGCTGCCTAGCCCCCAGCCTGCCCAGTTTCAGCAGGTAACAAGGTGCAAAGCTGGCAAGTTTCACACTGCCCGGCTCAACGCCCGGCAGAGCGCCCCGCTCAATGCCCGGCAGAGCGCCCCGCTGCCTGCCGAGATCGGGCAGGCTGGGGGCTGGGCGGCGTTGAGCTTCTTTTTGGATTCGTGCCGCCTGGCTCAGCCTCTTGCGCAGGTAACATTGACTCTCACGCTGCTCATGGCATCCCCTTCCCCAGAGCCCACTAAGCCAGATATGTGAAGTAGGTGAGGGCCATGTGCTGGCCACTTCCAGGCTATGGTACATTTCTTCATTCCTCACAAAGAGTGACACCTCCCCAGCTGCGTTTCTTGCCTGTTTTTCTCCCTCCTTCATCTCAAATATTTTCCCACCACTCTGTACTTAGGAAGGAAGGAAGGAAGGAAAGAAGGAAAAGAGAGAGAGGGTCTGAGGGAAGTCCTGCCTTAGTCCTGCCCTGCTGCCCTTTCACCATCCCCTTGCCCCCTCCTTCTGGCCTATCCTGGAGGTCTCCCATCCTATTGCTAAGGAAGCTTTGGATACAAAGCTGGGTCTCTTCCCATGGAGACTCCTCCCACTCCTCCCTTCAACTCAGCCCCATATTCCACCACATCAAGGAAGCAATCAATACCAGTGAACACTCAGCTAATGTTAATTATTCATTTGTTTAGTATTATTTTTCATTATAATCCCAATATTGTTGGTGGTTCACAATAATAAAAACTAACCCTATAAAACAATTGCGGTTAAAAAAAATTAAAATTGTAAAATTATAAAATCATAAAATCCAAAGATGTAGGAATACTCTACATCCAGTGGTGGGATTCAGCCAGTTCGCACCACTTTGGCAGAACCGGTAGCTATTTTTTTGTTGCCCAGGCCCAGAATGGACTTCTGGAAGGATCATCCACACAGAATTCCAGCAGCTAGATGCTTATTAGGAACAAGTTAGGTACCAACATTAGAATGGCTAATGTATGAGTATCTCTGGAACCAGCTTTCTTATAATAACCCTACCTAGTAATTAGAGTAACAGGAGGAGTCCTTTTAATAATTTTAGTTATAGCTGTGATTAGTTTTGAAGTTTTCATTTGTTGTGTTTTATGCTCTGCATTTGTGTTTGCAATGAACTACCTTAAGTGAATAAAAAAGAAAATAGAAGAGCAGGCTAGAACTGGATAGAAATATCAATTTCTTGAAATAGAAGTATATCAAAATATCTCTGCACCTAAGTTTATATATTTTACTTCCAAGGTTTAAATTTTTGGCTATTGCCTTTGCAAATCTCTGAGCAATCCTTCCTTATCATTTTCTTATAAATTGAACTCCTCAGGTGCAACAATTGCAGCCAACCAAGAGGTGATGGCCATTCCATCTGGCTTGCTGAAACTGTCACTGCTTCTGCTTATTTTCATTTTTCAAAACTGTTTCACCTGGATCATAGAAGATCTAATATGTAGCCTGAGGGACTGGTGCCCAGGTGCACTGTTTTTCTTTTTCTTACTCGTCTCTTTCTTTTGTGATATGCCTTTTAGATTATATCAGGAAGCAACAATCTTGCTTTCACTAACTGAATGGAAACCAATCTAGGAATCTGTCTTTGGGGAAATGAGATAGGAAGTGCTTTCAGTCCAGTAAGTAAACAAGCCAACTATTGGAGCATATTTCATTCCAGATGTACCTTAGCTGAGGAAGACCTATAACTTAAAAAAAATACTGAACATTTGTCATTTCCATATGTACTCTGCTGTCAGTCTGGAAATCAGCTGTTTATCCATTCAGACCATATTAATAAAAATGTACCAATTGTAATAGGCGTATTCCTACTTATATCAGAATAGACCAGGATATTTAACATCCAGTATTGAGATTTTTGACAAAGTAAATGTTTTATGAATATAAAATGCTATCAAGTGGCTATAGAAAATCTATGAGATGGAATCAACAGAATTGTAAAGTTTATGTAAAAATACTTGTAGACATACACATGTATACACACACACACACGTCTAACAGACTTACAAGTTATTCAAGTTGTTCTCATGATCTGTAAGGGTAAATTTCCAATATCAGTTGGAAGTTTTAATCACTTTTAATTCCATGTTGTGGCAATTTGTATTATTTTTTTTTTAAATCTGCTGGTTCATGACTCCTCTCCATGTGTCATTTCTTTTCCTTCAACACCTCTCCCTCCCCCCCCCTCTCTCTCTGTTGTGTTTAAAATTCACTATAGAGAAATACTGAGACTTAAGAAGTAGTTGTGGATATTATTAGGCTATGTGCCAAAGAATATTAGAAAAGGCAGATTGAAAACAATTGCCACTCACTCTACCTCTTTCAAGGTTTAACCTAAATTAATCCCATTGGAATCATTATAATTATTTGGAGAAAACATCACATACACTGCCTCCCCACTGCATTGAAATTAAATGCCATACTACAAGAGCCAGTAATAATGAGACCCAGTTTGGTGCACTATTTCAGGTGCTGGCCTAGAAAACAAGGGACCACCAGTTGTAGGTCTTCTGTACACATGACAGCTGACTGGGCAACCATATGATTGCGGTTGAGGGAAAAAATAAATGGCAGGAATGCTAACCTACTATGTAGCATGAACCTTGTGACTATAATAGAATCTTTCCTTCCTTTATTCCTTCCTTTCTTGATCTAATAATAAAGATCTCGTTTGTGCATAAAGAATACTCTATGGCAAAAATAGAAGAAAAGGGATTTGACAGAGTGATTGGGTCTGGGCCAGAATGTTACATGGTTTAAGTAGCCAACAGCTACATTCAAAGCTCTCTCTCTCTCTCTCTCTCTCTCTCTCTCTCTCTCTCTCTCTCTCTCTCTCTCTC
>NW_015386310.1:3840-6614 GCF_001527695.2 Protobothrops mucrosquamatus
CTCTCTCTCTCTCTCTCTCTCTCTCTCTCTCTCACACACACACACACACACAAAGACACAAACACACACACAAGCACACCAGAATCTGACCTGTAGCAAGATGATTAGGGGACTGGAGGCCAAACTGTATGATGAATGATTGTGGGAACTGGGTCTGTCTAGCCTAATGAAGAGAAGGACTTGAGATGACATGATAGCAGTCTTCCAATATTTGAGGGGCTGTCACAGAGAATAGGGAGTCAACTTATTCTCCAAAGCAGCTGTGGGTAAGACAAGAAGCAACAGATGGAAACCTATCAAAGAGATATCCAACCTAGAATTAAGGAGAAGTCAGAGAGAATAATTAATCAGTGAAATGGCTTGCCTTCAGAATATGTGGGAGCTCCATTACTGGAGGTTTTTAAGAAGAGACTGGACAGCTATTTGTCCAGAATGGTATAGGGTTTCCTGCTTGAGCAGGTGGCTGAACTAGAAAACTTCCAAGGTCCCTTCCAACTCTGTTATTCTATATAAGAAACAGGATCAAAGAGGAGGACAATCTAATATCCATTGTAGCAAAAAAAAAGACGTGCAAGTTCAGAATAGCTTGCAGTACCATGGACAGATCACTGGGCACCAGGAAGGCGATCTGTGTCATCCTGAGTACAAATGATTCTTTCTCTCCTCTTTTCAGGCATTGGACTGCCTTTCCCCAGATACCCTTTCTGATAAAGAAGATGAAAGTCCCAATTAAAGAATAAATCCTTGATAAACCATAAGCTAATAGACTTTGGTTCAAGCTTAAGACCTGAATCAATTTTTCTTCTAGCATTACTAAGCCAAAGGATACAATTAACTGATTCTCATTTAGACTGAAGCTGGGTATTCCTAGCAAAACACCATGCAAATGTTAATATAAGATGCATTCCCTGTTAGAATTACATAGTTTATACCTCGGAGGACAAATAATGCTGTATTGTAAGAGGTGTCATTGAACAGCACTAGGCAAAAAGAAGACAAGAAGAACGGACAGCAAACTTAGCTGTTGAGCATAAGGAAGCATCCATAATTTGGGTTTAATTACTTTACACTCTCCTCCTTTACAATCTTCCTTTCATTTAGCTTCCATTTTAAAACAGTGAAAACTGATTAAGAAATTCCAGTAACATTTCCCTAATTAGTATAGCTATTGTACTAGTGCAAGCTATATGTTCAAGATATACCGTATGCATTCTAATTTCTACTTCATTTTTGTTAATTGGTATTGTGGCACCAAAAGGACTCAGGTCGATTCGTTGCAACAATACTGTAGGAATATTATTTCCCTAACAATATAAATATGTAACAACAGATGTAGTGTTGAAATACCGTTGATACTGAAGCATATTTATTCCTTCAGAAACTAGAGCTGATCTATACCCCTATGTTTTCAGAACTACTTGCAGAAACTCGGGTATGCCTAATGCACAAACACATTAAGAACCTGACCATTACTTTAGATTCATATAACCATGTACAGTAAATATAACCTTTGGAGATTTCAACATTTCTCAAATCACCATGTTCTAGGTTCTGTGATAAATTGATTTCAAGAAGTTTAAAAGAGTTTCAGGAAGCTATAAATGTTATTAATGATATATTTTGGAGGAGCGGGGGAATCAAAATTCTTACTGAATATGCATAAATCCTTTAAGTACAACTAATAATAGATATTTGGCTTTTAGCCAATAGCTAAATTCTTATTGCTGACAACTTCATATACAGCACCAGTTTAGGCCATATGTCTGGGACCATGTAGCTTTCATTTGAAAAAAAATAATTCTGTTGTATCAGGCACTTGGTCATTAAGCATGAACTGATTGCTCTTGTTAAATTAAAGATGTTAGTTCTGATCTTTAAAGCCTTTCATGTCAGGGATCCAGGTTATCTGAGAAACCATCTCACCTCAATGAAATTGGCCCGCCCCATCTGCATTGGCAAAAGGAGCCTGCTGTGAACCTCGTTAAGTAAAGAATTCCAGCTGATGGGGGTTTAGGAGAAGAGCCTTTTCTGCTTTGGCTCCCACCCTCTGGAATATTGTACCTTCCAATCAGTCCTGGGGCCCTAGTGGAGGCACCTCATTTTGGAAGTGGTTAATAGACTAAAATAAGACCCCACTTCCTCCCTGTGTGCATTTTGTTCCCTTCCTTCCCATCTTTGTTGTTTTTTAAAGTCAATTTTAAGGTTAATATTTGTTCTAATATTCTATCATATTGATTTTAATAATTGTAAGCAGTCTAGTGTCACCTCTAGGAGAGATGGGTGGCGTATAAGTTTAATAAATAAGTAAACTAAAATAAGTTCTCCTATTTCCCCAAAACGTACAGATTAGAAAAATCCTGGAAAGTATTTACTATTTATACTTCCACACCCAGGTTACCCTCCTAGCTCCAGATAGAAATACCTGGGCTGTTAAAGCTTTCTTCCTACCTACATTGGTTGCTGTATTATCTAATAACATTCTCCACAATTAACTACATAATAGGGTGAGTTTTTTTTAAAAAAAAAAATTAGGCCTGAAAGATGGATAGGAGAAACTCATAATGGAACTAACAAGGCATTTTCACTGTGTCAGGCTGCCTTTCAATGGATTTATCTGGAAGTCCTAAGTCTTTTCTCCAAGTCTTCTCCTCAGAGTAATTGGTCATTCAAAGTCTGATGGCAGTATGGATAGCATTCTTAGATGAAGCCTCCAGCTCTTTCTTCTTCAGCAGTGCAATTCTTTAAAACTGCCACCCCTGCATGGCAATTAGACT
>NW_015386310.1:11647-70821 GCF_001527695.2 Protobothrops mucrosquamatus
CGCCTACATCGTCCATATAGGACGACTCGGGAACTCAACTCCTACCCCGGGCAGCTCACCTATCCCCTTATGCCCAGGGGAAAGGTATCAAGCCGTTTGACAGCTGATGCTGGCTGTCAAACCGGCTTTTACGCAAAACAGGCGGGAGGCAGCAAACAGCTGCGACCGACGAAATCGCCTGCCACCGGAAGTCCCCCGGCCTGGCGTAGTTTGATTATGTTTCGGGGGGGGGTTTACGGGTGTGTTTTTAGAACAGGCCTGTTATTTAATTCGATTTTAAAACAAACTATTTATTTATTATTGTGGTTTTTAGTATCGCCTGTTCACTGCCCTGAGTCCCACAAGGGAGATAGGGCGGTATATAAATTTAATAAATAAATAAATAAATAATGTCCCAATTTATCACTGTATCCCAAGCTCCATTCCCTTGAATGCCCTCTGCACAGCACTAAACTCTCTTATTTGTAAACTGAGGTGTGACATTTTAACAAACAATCTCCGTGTTCTATGGGTTGGGTGAGGCTTCAGAGAAAACAAATCATTGTGATGGAAATTTTCTCTCTAAATGGTATAGAATATTTTGTTTCCTCTGAGTTGTTTAAAATGTAATCAGACTATAATACTAGGGGGTGATTTTAACTGTAAAGTTTCATCATCAAGAACTTTCATAATTTCTTGTGAAAGAGGAGCATCAATATAGTGGGCACAATAGACCAATTAGGAAATTTCTTTTTCCCTGGAGTTGAACTGTGTAAATTATTAAATTTAGGGGTTGTCCTGACTGTAATATTCCAGGGTTGTCTTGTGTTACGCTTGTTGGCGCTGTTAGAACAGAAGGCAACTTTGTAGACACTGAAAGTATTAGAAGACTAATTTATAGAACCTGAGCCTGTAACATAGGCAGAATAGAGGTTATTGTAATAATCAAGAGCCTGTGAAGTGTATTCCCTTTCTGAAAATGTAATATATATGTACAGAACAACAAAGCTTAAGTAAAAGCCTTGGGTTTTTACAATTGTCTCCATCCTGCTTCTGAAAAAGAACATTGAAAATGTGATAAGGCCAATAAAAATTAAAAAATGAAAAATTTCATGCTTTCTGAATTAATTGTTCATTTTGGAAAAGGAAAGAATGAGCCCAAACTTATTTTTATATATGGCTGAATACCTTGGTACAACAAGCATACTTCTCAGGAGTCACCTGGCCATATCAGCTAATTTATGAGCTTTATAACTGATGTGGGATGCCTTAGATTTCTCCCTCCTTCCTTTAACATCCACATAAAATTGCTGGGTAAGGTCATTCTACAGCACATGGTGCAGTATCATTAATACTAGCTAGGTTGGGGATGCTTTTTTTGAAGCTGACCCAGTGACTGGAGGATGGAGGCTGGATGGGGAGGAACAGGCTCCAATTCTGACTAAGCAGTGGCCTCTCCTTGATAGCACGTTAAAAAAAAGTGCAGTGAAGTGAGGGATTTCATTTTCTTTCTGAAGGTTCCTCTCCTCCCCCCAAAAAACAAGCCACCAAAGCAACCAAGATTGACAAGTAGATACACGTCAATTTTCTTGGAGTGTGTGCACGTGCTTCCCCCCCCCATTGTTAATTTTGCATGCCACTCTTATTTTGACTTACTAAATCCCAACTAAAATGATTAAAATGTGTCGTAGTTTTGCTATTCCACAAAGTTTCTATATTCTGTGTCAGTAATCAAGAATAGTTGGGAAAGATTGCTGTATGTGCGGTATCCAGTTCAGACACACTTTTGGTTACTGTTTAAACAATTCTGCAAATTTGTACTACTGTGGTTTGGCTCATGTTCTTAGGTATAGATAAATGTGCTGTACTGAAGGCCAGGCATGTTGTTTATCATTTGTAAACAGCCTGTTTGCCATTCTTCCCCATCCAGATTTGTGGACCCTTCAATTCAAGAATACACAGCCATTCATGATCTCAAAGACTTGGAGGGCACCAGGCTGGAGAATGCCTCTCAAAAGCAAACTTATGGCCAGTTAGGTGAGGGGTGGGGAACTATGGCTCCTTTATGACTTGTGGACTCCAACTCCCAGAATTCCTGGGCCAGCCATGCTGGGAGTTGAAGTCCACAAGTCATGAAGGAGCCATAGTTCCCCACCTCTTGATTTAGGCAAAGTCTTGTAGCGGAAAAAACGAATGCAATATCATGGCTGCTACTCGTGAGGACATCATAATCTTGGCATAGTGACATCAGTAGAGGGGGGGGAAAAAGCTTAGCTTAGTAAATATCTCATTACCATATGATTGTGATGCCCTGGAAACATAAACTGTCTCTCTTCTCTCCCTGTGACCCTGGTTTGCCTTAAGAGCCATGCTTGGTTAAAAGGAGTTTTTCCCTTTAGTTACTAAAGTTATTAAAGTTTAGTACAATGTTGCATACTTCCGCCATACGTCATAACCCAAACTAACAATAAACTTTCCAGCATTCTCACCTTTTTCTATCCCTGGCTTTGAATTCGCATCTCCGCCCAATCCAGTCGACAGTCGCTGGCATAGAACTTTGTCATGACCCGGATGATAATGGCATAAAACGACCGCGGTGTGTAATTAGTGTCCACGTAGATCGCTAACGCCTCGCCCTCCTAAGCAAGTGTTTTCCCAATAGCCATTTAGATGCCTCCGAGAAACCTGAGCGGCATTCCTCTTTCCCCCCCCCCCAGCTGGTATCAATCAATCAATCAAAATAGAGCTGGAAGGGATCTTGGAGAACTTCTTATCTAGTTACTAGTACCATTTCAAATAGGTGGCTGTCCAGTCTTTTCTTAAAAACCTCCAGTGATGAAGCACCCACAATTTTTGAAGGCAAGCCATTCCACTGATTAATTGTTCTCACTGTTAGGAAGTTTCTCCTTAATTCCAGGTTGCTTCTCTCCTTGATTAGTTTCAAATCTGACCTGCAAAAAACCAGGACTTCCGCTAGGTAGCAACAGAGTTTTCTGCACTTTTTTGTGACCATTTAACTGTCTGCCATCCAGATCGGCCAACCCAAATTTTCGGTTTTTTCCCACTTTCCCCCATATTATGGCAATATACCTGAGGGAAACCATGAGTCAAAGGGAATATCTCTTCTTGATGCTTGGGTATTATGTCACTGAAACGTCCGATTATCCCAAAGGTGCTTTTTCAAGAGGCAATTGGGCTTTTCTTTTTTTCTTTTCTTTGAAGACGTTTCGCTTCTCATCCAAGAAGCTTCTTCAGCTCTGACTGGATGGTGGGGAATGGAAGGATTTATATTCCTTGCAGACAGCTGGTCATTTGCCACCAGCCACCAGCTGAAGAAGCTTCTTGGATGAGAAGCGAAACGTCTTCAAAGAAAAACAAGAAAGTCCAGTCGCCTCTTGAAAAAGCACCTTTGGGACAACCATGACCTGGATGACTGAGAATCTCCATGGAGTAGACCAGGGGTAGTCAACCTTGGCTCTTTTATGACTCGTGGACTTCAACTCCCAGAATTCCTGAGCCAGCTAAGCTGGCTCAGGAATTCTGGGAATTGAAGTCCACGAGTCATAAAAGAGCCAAGGTTGACTACCCGTCCCGTGGAGTAGACAAACGCCCGATTACCGTTTCGTTCGCTTCGGCTTTCGTTGTTCTGCCGCTTATTTTCGTCTAAGTCGGAAGTGGTTGTTTTTTTTTAAAGACTTCCTAGTCGTCATTTTCCCCGCCCTTTGTTGTAGCCTACAAAGCCCTGCCCGCTTAACCCACGAGCTGCCAGAAGCTTTGGTTTATAGACGCGCCATCCGGCGCTTCCGCTCTGCGCCTTTAAAGATACAGTTGACGAAGTCAGCGCAGAAGCGGGGACTGCCGGCGAAGGTGGAAGTCGTGGGCGGGGGCAATGGGATGGAAGCGGGGCTTTCTTCCCTCCCCCCTCCCGCCCTTCCCCCTTGCGCGAGAACACCCGCGAGCTGACTGGCTGACGGCACGAGAGGCGCCCTCGGGGTGGGTGACGTCACGGGGGCGGGGGGGCCGTTAGTGCCCCGGCGCGCGGTGCCTCCGCCGCAGAGCGAAGGTGGAGGGGTCGGGATGGCGGCGGTGGCGGCCCCGGGGGGAGCAGAGGCATCCCCGCTGCCGACTCCCGGAGGGGGTGGGGCCGGCGCCGGTCCAGGATCACGGCTGCAGCCCCAAGAAGAAGAAGAACATGAAGTGGTTCGTGTGCGGGTCAAGGTAAGGGACCCGGAGGCGAAGAGGCCAGAAGTGGCCGGGTTCTGGGTGGCGGGGGGGGGAAGGAAGGGAGAAGCCACAGGTGGAGGTGCGTCCCAGGTGTTTCCCATGGAAGCTGAGTCTAGTCCGCCAAACGATTTCTCATAATGATGTCACAGGGCATCCTTCCCTAACCTGGGCTCTCCAGATTGCTGAGACTTATTAGGATGGAGTCTGGAAAATGGGGGGCTTGGAGGGTGGCCCACAAGATTGTTTGGAGCTGAATCTTCGGCAGGATGAAATGTGGATGGAATTATTGAAGGATCGTATACCAGAGGTAAGCAGAGCTGAGGTTCCAAAATTATTCTTCAGCAGCACTTGCATAGTGGAATTAGTTGTATGGAGTATTTGGCTGTGAAATTGGTCATGTCGTTGGCATGGGAATCTGTTTATTTCCAAGGTAACCTTGCAAAATTATATATCTTATTGCAGTGGCTGAGACATTGCTCTTTTGCTCAGGAAAGCATCGACTCAAATTCTTATTGTTTCATAAAATGTGTTTAAGTCACTGACTGTTCAGACATCATGCTAGGCTTTGGCTTGTATTAACTGCAGTTTTTCTAAATAAACCTGATACTCTGTTTAATATTAGGTTATTATTCTGGCATTCTGATTTATAATAATAATAATAAAAAAAATAGAAATAAATATATTTTGTTATTGTGCTTGATTAGATTTAATATAGCTGCCCATTCCAGTAGATTCTTCCATATTGTAAGGAACTTATATGCTATACAGAACTGTTTAAAAATTTTTACGGGCAACTACAACCTTCCTTATTTAGAAATATGTCCATTGAGTTGTTGGGATCTGAGCTCTTGGTTTTTGAATTGGACACTATTGTTCTGATTCATGTCAGAATCAGGTCTTTGAATCAAAATGTCAATAAATATATAGGTAGTCCTTACAACAGTTCGCCTATTGACCATTCAAAGTTACAATGGCATTGAAAAAAGTGAGTTATGACTGTTTTTCACAGTTACGTTCTTTCTAGCATCCCCATTATATGTGATCAAAATTCAGATGTTTGGCAACTGGTTCGTATTTATGACTGTTGCTCTGTCACAAGATAATGTTTGCAACCTTCTGACAAGCAAAGTCAACGGGGAAGCCAGATTCACTTAACAACTGAGTTACTAACTTATCAACTGCTGTGATTCGCTTAACAATTGAGGCAAGAAAGGTCATAAAATGGGGCAAAATTCACTTAACAAATGTCTCACAACAACAGAAATGTTGGGCTCAGTTATGGTCATAAGTCAAGAATTACTTTACCTGTAATAACTTCGACCATATTCGAGATTCCATTAAAACATGGCAATTACATTCTTGTAATATGAAGCCAAAAGCCATTTTGTCCTATATTTAGTTCATCATTTGTTTTTTTGCAACACTTTTAAATACATATAAAGAACAGAAGCATTTTTTGATCCTGGCCCTCAATATTTATAGTGGACTTTCATTATTTCATTTCATCTAAGTTTATGGAGTCAGTTTGCAGTGTAGTTAATGATAGCTGTTTAGTCTGTTGATTTGGTAAATGTACACAAATTAGTCCACTTATCACTCAAAGTTGATTAGGGAGAGTCAATAGCAACAAGCTGTTTCTAATTTATTTTCCCTTCACTTTCTCATAGTGATTCTTCTTCTTAAGAAGGCATGCTTATAAGCAGAGAGAGAAAATGAAATACCGTAGTAACAATATATTTTCATGGAGATCGCCTGAAAAATATGGGATTGAATCAAGTGTGGTCATAATCTTCATTGTATAATGAAACAGTAATAAACTTTCTTTGTTTTTTCCCAGGAAATGCTGAGACTAATATGTACAGATTAATGCAGATTATCCAGTTAGCACTGTTTTTAAAATCTTACCTATGTGCAATTTCTGCAGAAATGTGAAGGCTTCTTGCAACCTGAGTTCCGGACTTTTGCTGTGGACCCACAGATCACTTCACTGGATGTATTGCAACACATTCTCATCAGAGCTTTTGACCTCAATGGGTGAGTTAGAATATAGAATTAACAGAGTTAAGGTCTTCTAGTCCAACTCCCTGCTCAAGCAGGAGACCCTATATCATTTCACACAAATGGCTGTTGTTTCTATTGAACAGAAATGTTGAAATACAAATGGTATCATTTCTGTCATGTCGGTTCTGAAAAGCAAGTGCAGGGAGGATAGAAATAAGTGACCCCGTCTTTCAGCTCCTGTTGTGATGGATCCAATTAATGAAAGCAAATTTTGCAGCACATTACTGACGGAACTATAAGCTAGGGCTTTTTGTTTTGAGCCATTGGAAGGGGAATGAGAACTCAGAACATGAATTGTGAGCAAAGAGACTTTGTATCCTTTCCCTCATTGTGACATTAGCAATGAAGCTAATCTTACATTCAAAAAAGAATGTCACATACTAAGAGGGAGACTGCTAGTATTGTATGGAGGGGCCTAAGAAAATGAGAGGATGGATGTTTTGACATGTCTGATTAAAGAGGGACAGTAAGTTTCACTTTAACAAAAATACTTGTTTTAGACAGCAATTTACTGCTAAGTATAGTGAAGGAAAACAGTACTGTTCCTTTTGGTTGTTTTTTTAATTTATATCAGTTGGGTAGCCTGCTAAATCTATGGAACCCCTCCCAACAATCAGTTGTAGCTTCTCAGGATCCCAAATAGCATGACTGGAATTCAGCAAGACACTGTTGGTATTGCAATGCTTTTGTTTTCAAAATTGCTGCTGGCGGTGATGACCCCGAGAGGCATTCTTGCCTAACTCATTATCAGCCTTACAATTCACTAGTCTCTCAAGTCAACCTCCTAAGTGGTGAATATTTTTCAGGTTCTGATTATTTTTAATCATGGGATTATGGTGTTATAGTTTGCCTCCTAAAGGCTACCTCTCCCCAATATTTTAACTCCAGAAAAACTGCATATAATTGGGAGGGGGGGGAAATCAGCCCTTTCTCTTTTTTCGGATGATCTCCTGCAACCCTTGCAATGTTGTCTAGTCTTGTATTATCCTCTAATGAGGATTTGGTCTGGCTGTAAACCTGTCCGAAAGCCCCACTTAAAGCCAGACCTTATTTCACAGTACACCTATGGGAGTTTGCTTAGTATATGTTGCGTGATTTCTCAGCTTGTTTTCTACATAAATATATGCCATGCTGAGAAAGAGATATTCAGCTTCAATGAAAAGAACTCTAAACCCTTTGCCTGCATCAGGAAGAAGAATTTTACCATCAGCTATTTAAGCCGAGATAAGCAAAACCAAGAAATGTACTTGTCATTGATGTCAGACTGGGATCTGGGGATGGCCTTTGCTGGAGCCTCTAAGCCTTTTTTACAACTAAAGATAGACATCAAGCCCTTGGAAGACAGTGAGTAATTTTTACTTGTCATTAACGAAAGAGCAAATAATAAAGGTTCTATTCCCTCATACCTTGTTCTCATTCTATACAGAGGGCATGTTCCATCAACAGAGTTCCTTATCTTTAGCTTCTCTATTTATATTGTTCTTGTGGGGATGGTGGCTGATAGCTGTTATAGAAGAGAAGGTATGAATCACAGTATTGACAGATACAGCATTGTTAGCCATAGTCATGGATGGGGAAACAGCAGTAAGGTTGAACAGGTAAATCTCTGCATGTGTGTTTTGGTACATCCCACCCATTGCTTGACTCACCCGAAAGCTATCTGTTATCAGGCCTCTTTTTGCACAGTGTACTTTACCAGCACCTCTTTCCAGCTCGTGGTATGCAAAAATTAAAATGGCTTAGAACACTGTGTATTCCAGTCGCCAAAGACACAAGTTCAGAATTCTGGGTGACAACTCTGCTGAATGCAGTTAGACTGAAATGTAAGCTTGAAAAGGCCCTCTCTATATTATTTTTCTCAAAAGAACCAGAGTAAGTGAATTCATGATTTAGTAAATCATAATAGTTGCACTAACTTTTGTTTTAAATTCTTCTTATAATGAGGTATATGAACTCTAGTTTGCATCCTTTTTGGTAGACACCTTTGTCCCTGTGAAAGTGAGAATGGAGAGGGGAGAGGGATTGGCAGAACTGGTTTGAGGAATGTGCTCACAATATCATACTCTTTCAGGCCCCCTGCTAGAAGATTGGGATATTATCAGCCCTAAGGATGTTATAAGTACCGACCTGCTGCTAGTGGAGAAGAGGTCTTTGGCAGCTGCAGCCCTGCCCTTCACCCAGTCCATCATTTCCCAGGTGAGCCTTCAGGGAGTGGAGTTGCTAACTTATATTTTCATTGGGTGGTATTTGCAAGATCTAATAATGCAAAATGCAGTGGCCTGCATTCCTATGAATCAGTTTCTATATTGCTCTATTATACTCTTGTTGTGGAAGCAGGGTGTTTCTGTGCTCAAGATGCTGGTTGCTTTCTTTAAAGACCTCAGTGGCTTGGGGCCTGGATATCTAAGAGATCACCTCTCTCTGGTAAAATCTACCTACTTGCTCTGAACAGTCAGAGAAAGGCTTCCCAGGATCCCCATTTGCTACGAGATGCAGTACGAAGAGGCCTGACAACAGCATTCTTTGTATAGCACCCTTTGTCCTATGGAACAGCTGATGCTCCAAAGTGAGGATTGATCCCACTGTGGGGCTTTCTGGAGAATTGTAAAGGAGCTATCTTTTCCAGAGGGCCTTTCAGAGTTGATTCTGAAGCCATCAGAACGGGCTTTATTCTATGAAAATATTGTTTTCTACTTTTCTATTATTGCATTATCCCATGTTAATACATTAAAGTACAGTTAGATTGATGAAGTGTATCAATGTCATAAATAAAAATTTAGATTCTAGGACAGAAAGCGATAGAGGAGAAAAACTGTCAGTTATCCCAAAACCATAAAATATAGGTAATCCCCGAGTTACGAGCGTTCACTTAACGCTCATTCGAAGTTATGTGATGAGCGCCCCCTAGTGTTTATGAGCAAGTCCCGAAGTTATGAATATTGCAGCACCACGGCAGTTGTTCGCCCTTACGAGCGATTTGAGTGGCACTGCAACGTTCACCCTATTTTCCCCCCACACTCCTCACAACTGCTTCCCCCTCCCTTCCTGCCACACCGGACTCACTCACCTTACAAAAATCCTCTCTGCTGCCGTTTCTTTCCCTTTGAAGGAGAGGAGAGTCGGCTTGGAAGTGTTTTTTGCACCGAGAATGGAAGTTTCTGGAGTCTGTGACCTCGCGCGAGTGTTTGAAGTTGCGCTAAATCATGGACCTCAGAGACTTTCATTCTCTATGCAAAAGGTGCCTGACTCTTGCTCCTGCCCCCAACTCCTTTCTGCCTTGGAAGCTCCGTTCTGGGCAGCAGCAGCTTGGAGCAGTCTTCCGAGGGCTGGATCCAGCCTCCGGAGGCATGCAGAAGTGCCCCCCAACTTCCGTTCCTGACACAAACGGCTAGGAAAACGCCTCCGAGGCGTGGATCAGGCACTTGGAAGCTTCCGCGCACTCCCCCCTGCGGCCCGATCCAGGCTCCAGAGACCTTTTCCAGACCTCTACCGCCTGGATTTGCAGCCAGGGAACCCTTCTGTGCCCCCCCTGCGCCCTGATCTGGGCTCCAGAGGCCTTTTCCAGGTCGCTGCAGCCCGGATCTGAGGCCAGGGGAGGCTTTCATGCCCTCCCCCCACAGCCCAATTCAGGCTCCGGAGGTCTTCTCTAGGCCTCTGAGCCTGGGGAACACTTCTGCAATCCTCCCCGTAGCCTGATCAAGCCTGGAAAAGGTCTCCGGAACCCAGATCAGGCCGCGGGGGGCGCAAAAGCCTCCCCCGGCTTACATCCGGATGTAGCAGCCTGGAAAAGTCCACCGAAGTCTGGATCGGGCAGCACAGGGTGCGCCGAACCGTTCCCCAGCCTCAAATACAGGCGGCAGCAGGAACCGCGGTAGAGAAAAGAAGGATCTTTTCCAGGTGAGTCTGGTGCGGCAGGAAGGGAGGGGGAAGCATGTGGTATCTTAGTGGGTCTGGGAGGTTTGGGGGCCTGTTCCAGCACTGGGCCCTCCATGGCCTTCCCCACCCTCAGATACCTCATGTTTACTTAACAAGCCGCATGCGTTTTAACAAGCAAGAGAGTGATCTCACTAAAGGAACGAGATTCACTCTACGAGTTTTCGAGTTACGAGTGGAAAGGGCAGGCTCCATTACACTCGTAACTCGAGGACTACCTGTATACCTGTATACCATTATCCTCCAATTTAACTGTACCCATTATAGCATAGTATACAGTAGTAGTAGTAATAATATACTTTATTATGCTACTCAGGATGATTTACAAATTATTTTATACCATTATAGTAGTAATAGTCATACTATTATTACACAACAATAATTGTAGTAGTAATAGTAATAGTTATTATGCTACCTCTGGGTAGTTTATAAACTGTTAAAAACATTTAAACGCAAGTAATAAGAAGCTATACAGGAAAACAAACAAGGATGGCAGAGAAAACAAATCTAGATGGGAACAAGGTAAAAGAGGCATCATTCTTACCAAAGGCCTGGGAAAAGAGCCACATCTTTAGGGCCCTTTGAAATGCCAATAAGGTTGGGGACCACTCAAATCTCATGGGGAATCTCATTCAAATGGCAGGAATTGCTACAAAGGGTCCAGAAAAATGGCATTGTTTAATTGTTGGACCCAGAGCATGCCAACCCTGTCAGATTAAACCAGCAAGGCAGATACTATGGGAGATGATAAGGGTCCATTTGTTTCCAAAGACTTCTGTCTTCCCAGGCTATTGATTCTAACTGTGTGTCACACTTTTCGATGTGACAAGAACCAAGTTATCGGTATGGCACAGCAGTGCCCTCTCAAGTATCCTATCAATTGATGTCATGTTTGGAGGCTTGAATAGAAAGAATTCACCTTTTTTTTTAGCTTTTCATATAAACCTATTTATGTAGTGGGAGCCAGGTGAAAATTAAACTGCATCTTTATAATTTCCGCATTGGACCTTAGGAGGGTTTGCTTAGTCACTAGGAATTTCTAATTTGCCAACTAGGTCAGATGTAAGAGGACGAAGATTTTGCTTGATTGGCAAGAGCAACACTCAGCTTCCCCAAAGCTTCCTCAGTTTATACTTATTCTCTGTACTGTATAAAATGAGTCTACTGTGGAAAGAGAGAAAGAGAAAGGAAGAGGAGTCACAAAGCAAGCTCAACATCATACCAACATCTGTGCAGAGGCCCAGATGATTTCCTTTTAGTCATCCTCTCTGAAATGCATTTAGGACCCTCTTGTTTTTTGGGGGGGATTGCCACAAGGTTTACTAAATTTTGTCTTTCACGTATTGGAAAGAAAAATCTAAAGCATCTTTGTTTACTTTTTTCCATAACTTGGCTAAAGGGAGAAATCCTTAGCAAAAAGGTTAAAAACTCCAGATGAACAGACTGTAAAAGATATTTATGCAGGTTGCCAGTAGTCGGGACATTGATCTGACTGATGGCAGTCTGTCATAAATATCTTTTGCCAGAGAACTCTGGGAGAAAGGGTTGGCCAATTAAAATTTAAATGTGGTAGAATCTGGTGCTGAGTTGAGGACTAGCTTTGAGTCCGTTACGGAGAGGAAGAAGCTGAAGAGAGATCCTCCCTGAAACTTTGCAGTATTTATCTAGTAGTTATGCAGCATGTGCTTTAGTCTGGCAAGATTCCTATCTATACACGAGCAAGAAGAGAAGAGAAGAGAAGAGAAGAGAAGAGAAGAGAAGAGAAGAGAAGAGCAACTTTATTGTCACTTTAAATGTACACTAATCAGCATTCATTAAAATGAAATTTCATTGCATTCAGCTCTCAGAAAATACCATTATGCATAATCCCCCCACACACACATATATGACACAGAGAAACATCACAGTCTAGTTTGAATGAATACATATACATGGCGGGAAAAAATAATCCTGTGAATTTACAAGACGGGTGGCAGAAGGAGCAAAGCTGTTACAAAATCTAGTAGTCCTGCTAGAAATATTTCAAAGTCTTCTCCCAGAGGGGAGCAACAGAAACAGACCGTAAAGTGGGTGGATGTGGGGTCTCTAACAATGCTCCGAGCTCTAAGCACATAGCGCTTATAAGCAGCATCCTGAATAATGGGAAGCGAGCTTCCTGTAATCTTCTCAGCTGTCCTTACCCCTCTCTATATGGACCTTCTATCTGAGGCAGTGCTGCCACCAAACAAGACAGTGATGCAGTTTGTTAAAACTCTCTCCATTGTGCCTCTGTAAAAAGTGGCCAGGGGAGAAGGAGAAAGATGTGCTCTCCTCGTCCAACGCAGGAAATGCAAACACTGGTTTGCACGCTTCACTAAGGATGACGTATGAAGAGACCAAGTCAGATTGTTAGTTATCTGCACCCCCAGATACTTAATACTGTTGACCACCTCCACAGCTGCAGCCTTGATACAAAGTGGAGTATGACTATGCCCGCTTTTTCTAAAATCAACAATGATCTTCTTTGTTTTATTAACATTCAAAACCAGGTTATTTTTATTGCACCAGTCCACCAAAGCCTTCATCTTCTCCTTATAAGAATCTTTGTTATCCCAGATAAAACCCATCACTGCCGTATCATCCAATACTTCACAATATGATTTGTAGCAGACTTGGTAATAGCAGTCATGGGTCATCAAAGTGAACAGTAACGGACTCAAGACACAGGCCTGTGGGGAACCCGTACTCAAAAAGATGGAATTGGAAACTTTCCTTCCAACTCATAACAAACTAAGGCCTATCAATAAGGAAGTATCCAGTAACAACATATTACTCTGATCAGCTCATTGTGTGGCTTCTGATTTCTTGTGCCTAATACTAATTACTCTCCTTCAACCTTCCAATTTTTAAGGAGCAGTTAACTAAAATCTTGCATATTAAAATACGGAACTATTTGTGATGGGTGGCTTGGTTTTTTTTTCCCTTCCAGCTTTAAGTCATTGAGTGTTTGTTGTTGACCTCAGCTTTCTTTTTTGCTTTTTGTCAGGTGGGACGGACATTGTCAAAGGTCCAGCAGGCACTCAGCTGGTCCTATGGGGAGGATGTCAAACCTTTCAAGCCTCCTTTGAGTGACTCAGAGTTCCATACGTATTTGAATCATGAAGGCCAGTTGTCAAGACCAGCAGAACTGCGCCTGCGAATCTTCCATGGTGGAGTTGAGCCTTCATTGCGCAAGGTGAGAACGGGCATTTGGGAACCAAGATTCTGTCTTGAGAGATTGATGTGAGATATAATGAGGAAGAGGAGAACCTTCTATTCTTTTGCTTGCACTCTGAAGCAATAATCTTGGCCTTCCTAAGTGCTGGTAGTAGTTGTCCGCTCCTTCTTATAGGGGAAAGATTTATTCCTGTAGCTGATCCATCAGCTAGTCACTATTGATGAAGAAAGTTGCTTTTCAAGCTGAATCTACCCTATCTCTGCAGGTTGTTTGGAGATATTTGCTAAATGTCTATCCTGATGGCTTGACTGGACAGGAGCGTATGGATTACATGAAGCAGAAGACACGTGAGTATGAACAACTGAAGGGGGAATGGGAAGCACGGACCAACCCCGAAGACCTGGATTTCATCCGTAGTAATGTGCTGAAGGATGTTCTGCGAACAGATCGCACTCATCCCTACTACGCTGGTTCAGATGATAATCCTCACCTGACAGCCCTGCATGATCTGCTGACCACCTATGCTGTGACCCACCCACAGATTTCCTACTGTCAGGGTATGAGTGACATTGCTTCTCCCATCCTGGCTGTAATGGACAGTGAAGCACATGCCTTCATCTGTTTCTGTGGCATCATGAAACGCCTGGAAGGTAACTTTCAGGTAGACGGTGAAGTCATGTCAGTTAAATTTACCCATCTCAAGCTTCTCCTCCGCCATTCAGATCCAGATTTCTACTCCTACCTCCTGTCTCGGGGTGCCGATGACCTCTTCTTTTGCTATCGTTGGCTGTTGTTGGAGTTGAAACGGGAGTTTGCATTTGAGGATGCCTTGCGCATGCTGGAGATCACATGGAGTTCCTTTCCTCCTGATCCTCCAGAGAAGGAAGTGGAATTGGTGGGCCCTCCAGCCAGGCCCGGAGACAGCAGCCAGTCTGTCCGAAGGAGACACATGCTACGGCCAGCTTGTAGTTTTGAGGCAGCTGGGGATCGGCCGTGCCAGGGGGCAGTTGCTGAAGAGAAGGTTTTAGTAAAGCAGTCTAGTTTTGGGGAATTCAAGTATTACATTGCTCATAATGAAGACAGTTTGGAGGATGACCCGTCACCCAGATCTCAGCACTCAGTGGATGAGAAGGAAGATTGCACCAGTGAGCAGGATCCATTGATTCAGACAACTAACATGGCTAAATCCTTCTCTGCTCCATCTCTTCGGGCCTTGACACCACCCTCTCGAGATTCTGTCTCCTCCTCAACTAATGGCAACGAGGAAAGTCAATCAGAGGAAGAGAAGGGAGACTCAATAGTTAATACACCTTCTTCTCCCTCCCATGGACCTACTTCTTCTACTCCTCCTGCCCTAGTCAGCCTCCCTCCTCCGCAAGAATTTGGCAAAGGCAACCCCTTCGTACTCTTCCTATGTCTTGCCATTCTTTTGGAGCATCGAGACCATATAATCAAAAACAACATGGACTACAATGAGTTAGCCATGCATTTTGATCGCTTGGTCCGCCGGCACAACCTTAACAAGATCCTTCACCGTGCCAAGGCCCTGTTTGCTAACTACTTACAGTCAGAAGTCTGGGATTCTGAAGAGGGAGATGAGGCAGCAGCCGAATCTCCTGTGGTTTCATGATTCCCCCTTCGTCTTGATGTAGGGACAGGTTCCCTGCGGTCATTATGGTGCAAGCATCGATGTGGAAGAGTGGTCAGTGAAGTAATCCAATTTAGACTCAATCATTCAGCAATCCTTTTGGAAGATGGTCTGGAGCAACTAGATTGGATTGCCACACTCAATACACCTTCTGTATCTAATGTACTCTGTTTTTAACTAAATCTTTGGGCAAATTTCCCATCCATTTTGGTACCCCCTTCCCTTCCAAGTGCTAAATAGTCTTTCTAAGAAGATTTACCCTGGAGCAGCCAGGTTCCTCCCATTTCCCCTCCCTAATCAATATTTCCCAAATATTTCTCCCTCTGTCTACTGCCCACTTCATTTCTTAAGATGTTGGTTGCTAAGAGACCCAGCCTGATTTCTGATCCTTCTGGAACCAGAATCTTTTCTTCCACATAGCCTTGCCAAAATATTTTTAATGTTCCATCATGGCATATTTTTATTTTCTGGCAGTTTGAGCTTGTCAGAAGTTCTGCAAAGATGTTTCAGCTTAAAAAATTACCTCATATGCTTATTTCAGTGTTTTTTGGCCCAGGTTTTTTTTAAGCATTTTATTTCCTCTGGGGCTTCTGTTCCACATGTAGCTTCTGATCATTTAAAAAAACAACACCTAATCTCCGTGTAAAAACAAAAACAAAACACACCGGATGTGTTCAAAGCCAAACTGGCAAATTACCTGAAGGAGAGTCAACAGTTTAAAGAGAGGTTGGGCAGAGAGAGTAAATGGAGACCTGATGCCAAAGTGACCTTACAGAATAAATTGGAGGTGTGCAGTACTTTATGCTGTACTTGCACGTGCCTTTTAATTTGTCTTCCCAATAACATATCATCCAAGACTGACTCTCTGCACATATAACCATGTCTGAATAGGTGAGGTCCATTTGTAGGTGGTTTAGCTGGCCCTTCCTATATAAATCCAGATCCCTGCTCAATGTGGCAGGTTGTCATATGATAGCTCTTAAATATGTAGCAGGAAATTCTGTATCATGCAGCTCGACAGAAGTCATTTCTAGTATTATTTGTTAACCTGACACCAAGGAGGAACACATAATAGTGCATGCAGTTTGATTTCCTGCCAAAGACTTTTGAATCTTTGAATCTCCTCAGTGGCTATTTTAGGATTAAGATAAAAATAGATTCCTGCTTTTGCCTTTTGCTGTGGTTAAACTAGAGGAGAGGTGATCAGAGATTGAAGAGAGTGCTGAATGATGTCAAATCTGAGCTAAGTTGGTTGCATCCTTCTGTCTAGGTCCAAAGTCATCTTGCCTAGAAGAATTACTTCCCATTCGGCTTTAATCAGTTGTGCAGAAAGGCAAAATTCTTGGTATCAACCCAGTGTGTTTCTTGAGGTCAATTTTCTACCTGTAACATCATCAGGCAGTTTGAATCCATAGTTCTTTTAAGTTCTTTTAAGTTAGGCATCTTCTGCATCTGTTAAGATTTTATTTTAAGACACAGGGAGAAAGAAATGCCTTCCCTTAGTAATGTTGGATATACAAGCACATGGCTATTGACTTTCCCCCCCCTTAATCTCAGCCTTTGTTTATAGATTGGGTAAAGTTGGCATGCAGGTTTTTTTAAAAAAATCCATTTTAATTAAATGGCCACTAGAAGGAGCTGTAACTTAATTTAATCTAATCTATGAAGCAAACATGTCCATAAAGTAGGGACAGGCAACCTGTCGCATCCACAATCCCTTTCCATTAGTTTTCTTAGCTAGAGTGAATGAGATTTTGTAACATCTGGAAGACTTCAATCCTTATTGGGAAGTATTCTTTATCTGTTTGGATTGATAGCATTTATGAAGTTGGATTATTTGCAGGGATGATGATATTTAATCAAAAGATTTAAAGTCCAAGCCTTTTGGAGAGGCCAAGGAAAGGGCATTTGAGTTTCCCATACTGATAGTTAAAGTGTGCTACTACCAACTCATGGTTGTAAATGGTGCCTTAAGATCTTTGATATTAATGAGGTGTATCCTCCCACAATGTAGAAAACAGCGTGACTTGCTTTTAAGGAAATCCTATTCTTAATTTACTCAGCTGTTTCCTGGGTAAATAATATGAGTTATGAACACAACATTTGGAGGTCAAAAGTGAATCAGGTTTTATGGATTACAATTAGCATTCCTAATTATTTTTTAACACTTTCCCCTTTTGTGTAATAATACGATCTGGGACCATCACGTGACATTTATTATATCCTATTTTTCTATAGGGTTCTATGTCTGTTTCCAACCAGACGTCTCCCTTGCATTGGTTTTAGTGATCTTGAAACTTCAGAGTCACTCAGACTGCTAGTTCAAATCTCATGATATAAATTGCCCTGCATTCTGATTCATGCTGATGGTATTCCAACTGTGTAACAATAGCTAGTGTTGTTGGAGGGCAACCAGGCAGGCTGTGGGAATACCAAAATATCAAGACCATCTCCAATTTTTTCTATGCTCCATGTTGCCTAAGCAAGCTTCCTATCTAGTTTATAACAATGCTTCTCCATAAAAAATTTTGTTTCTTCTAGAAAAGACTCCTGCCTAAGAATCAATTGCTATTTTCCATCATGATTTGCCATTAGAAAAACAGTAAGAGTTGTATTACCATGAGTTTACATGAAAGCATGCATGTAATAAACTATAATTAGTTGAGGCTGGAATTTGAAGCCATATGTTAACCTTCTCACATAACATCTGAGAATATAAGAGCGGTCAAGTGATATTATAACATTATGCTAGTCCTTAGATGGTCCAGGCTGACTTGAGACCAGATATTAAGTCTAGCCATATTTATCTGCATATTTCAAAATACTAGTGAGAGGTGGGTACATTTTACTGCCTCCCTAACTGAACATTTCATATACTGCTGGTGATACTGAATGGGGTAGAATATGAATAGAATTCTTTGAGGTAGACAAAACTCATGGATTTCCTCAAAAGATCTGAGGCAGTAAGATGACATGGAGCAACAATCGCTATTTCATAGACTTCCATTGTGTGCAATTAATTTTTTTTTTGTTTTAATTTGGCTTGGGCATATATTTTAATCAACACAAATTCTGAAGCACTTTAGTTCAGTTTATTTGGCCCAAGCCAACCTCCTCACTTTTGATTCTTGATTTGTAGGTGAAGGGCTAATATTGCTGGGTTTAAGCTGTGGCATTTTTTTCAGGAGGCAACCCCTTTTCTTTCTAGCTTAGCCCTTTTTAATCAGCTGAAATTTCTAACAGAGCTGTCAGTACAAAACAGTTACTAATGGAACCACATCTGTTGCATTAGTTTTAAGTGTCTAATTTTCAACAGTAAGTAAATTGCAGGCAACATATTTTATTCTGACTTGTGGAGGGTGGATCACAGACCCCCCTTGGTGATTTGCTTCCTCCATGGTGCTATTGGAGTCGCTGTGTCTCAGCCAGGTCCTCTTGGTTATTTGTTTAACTTCCGGACAACTGGTATACAATCTGCATAGCTTTTAAAGTGTTTCCCTTCCTTATGAGGACAGGACGGGCCTGACCTCTGCCTTTTCCTATGCTCAGAAAACTTATTTTAGGATTAAATTTGGACCTGCCACCAAGTCTGAATACAGAGGTAAGACTCAATCATAATAATAGTCTTTATGTGTACACTTGTTTTGAACCTTGGTATAATGGACTGATTGGGAGGTAAAGGTGTTCATTTTATCTCAGATGTCAAATCACAAATTACATACTAAGTTGTGATTCATCTCTTATGAGGCAAACTCTGTAAGATAAGTAAAACTAACCTGAGTTTAAGTTCCTTCTTCAGAATACTTCAGATGCAACAGACATGTTTCTTATTCCAGAGAGATATTCAACTGAAATTTAGTCTCTTGCATCCAAAGTCTTTAAACGGGAGTCTAGGAAATGAGAATTCACCATACTGCTTTGACTAAAGAAATCTTTGCTGTCTTTCAAAAACATGCAAATCCTTCATGTTCATGAAAGATTAGGAACAAAACAAATCTCCATGCAATTGGCAGTGATGCTGTAATTGTATAATTTTCAGTCCCTTTTAATTAATTGCTTGACTTGAGTGACCATCCAAAGTTTATGCTTTGGATAATGGAATTGACCAATACTATATTGCAAAAATAATTGGTTTTATCAGTGGGAGGAGAAGATACCTTAACAGACCCTCTCTGTATTGTTGAGATGTCCCTGAACTTTCCTTGCCTTATAATCCCTTGCCTGCTGCTCTGGATTTTCTTCCCTCTCTACTGTTATCACCAACAACAATGTTTTAATTCAGATTCTCCTATTTGTTTCTCAGGCAGAGAATCTGATTATCGGGCAGCTACCACATGGAAAAATTCATTGAAACAGCCTGGCAGTTTGAGTGAAATGAACATAAATTCTTTTGTGCTCTTTGTTGGTTTTGGTGAGATTTGCATAAGGATTTTGTCATGATTCTTTAATAGCAGAAATAGTGGTGGTAATACTTGTATGCCTTATTTCTGCTTCTAGATGTACACCAAAAGGGTAGTCCTGCTGGGGATTTATTACAGAGGTCCAAATTCTCCCCCCCCCCAATAACTTTGAGAACTATGTTACAACTGATATCATTTATCAACCAATCTCCGTGTACAAATGCTATAATATTTATATGACTCCATCTTTGGAGCCTCCTATGGTACTTGAAAGCTGGTGGCCAAATTCTGTTGGATTTCCTTCCTCCATTTCTGTTCCCAGACCTGAGAGAAGACTTTTAATTTATTAAAGTTTGTTCTGTGTTATATTTATATCTATATATTTTTATCTTGCCATTGTATTCTTTTTTTGTGCTATTTATTTATACAAGGGTTTTTCTTTTCTTTTTGTTGTGATGCTTTACATTTGTAACAGGGACTTGTGAAGAGCACCAAGGCTTTCAAGGAAGGTTGTGGTGCCAGAATTCTGGTGCTCGTATATTTGGTCTCGTATCTTTGTAGTGTTACACAGAGTCTTAAAAAGATGGTGAGCTTGTTTAAAGCTGAAGAAAACCTTTTTGAAAATTAGGTTTTCAGTAAAAAGATAGAAGAGGGCTGAATAAACTGTGTAACCAAAAGTATATAAACTGGCCAGCTCAGATAGAGGTGCTTCAGTGCCCTCGAGACCCATTGCACCTACAGTTTTGGGAAGTTCCCCATAGCAGGTACCTGTGAAATGAACAGTAATACAAAAGGAACTCTTCAGTTCATTTGTTTGAGGTTTGCACAAGAACATTCCCAATATCCTCTATAAATGCATAGAAAGGTGGTACGTGGAGTTTCTACCTCAGGCATCAAGATATTTTGGCTGCCTATAGCTCTGGATTTTTAGTCATATTAAGGTTTAAAGTTGTTTTGATGGGCTGAGAAAATAGAAACCTTTAGCCTATATTCTTGATAACCTAGTCGCTTAGGTTCATTCCACTGGGATTATTTCTAAGCTTCAGTGGATCAGGGATTGATTGGTCATCAACAGCAGGTCTGAAGAAGAACTAAAAAAAGGAAGTGACCAGAGAAAGGCTGTATGATATTTAGAATTAATTTTCTGTTTCAGCCCTCACTCCACCTCCTCAGGACAAGGAATTTATACTGTTGCATGCTTGACAGTACCTTTCTCATACAAACTTTTTCTTTTTGGCTCATGTACCTATGTAACTATTTTCCAATTTTATCTCCTCTTAATGTATTACCATTAAATTCAGACGGCCATTTTTCCTGCTGGGCCTCAAGACATTTTTGTCTCTCTTGCTTAAAACCAATAAGATAAAGGTTTGAAAGACTGAATAAAAAACTGTTGCTTGTTGCCTTGGTTTGTGAATTATAGGAGTGGACCAGCCCAGCTTTATGCTTTGCTAAGGTAATTTACATTTCCTTTGTTATCAGATTCTAATGTCAGCTTAGTGACTATTGATTAAGTTGTTGAGAACTGGAGGAGAGACAAAGAATCCTTATCTTGCATTAATATAGTGGCTTCAAGACAAAGGAGGAAGAGTAGCTAACAAAAACAAAATATGGCCAAAACAAATACTTAATATTTAAAAATAGAATCCTATGGCAATCCCAATTCATTTATTTTGCCAATTGAAGAGTTATAGGTTGACATAGATGAACATTTGTCATGTGGAGTTTTAAGAAACTTAAGAAACCTGATCCAGCATATGATACGCTCTGTTTTAAAAAACTATAGAAAACATCTCTGTGTACAGGATAGATAAGAAGAAAGAAAATGATGCCCAAAACCTCTAGAATGTTGCCCACAGTATTTTGGGCTAGCACTGAAAAAGATGCCAGGAGAAAATTCTAGCAAACCAATTTGAAAGAAATGTAACAATATCAGCACAAAAAGGGTAGATGGGATGGTAATCAAGATACCAGACATACAACTTGCAGGGGGGGGGGAATTATCAGCGGATGATTTTTTTTTAAAAAAAACACAAAAATCTGTTAAAGAATGGAACTGGAACAGTGACTGAACATTATTAAGAATGCCGTACCATTACAGCTTTATTCTTTGTATATTTTTTTTGTTCTCAAAAAGTAAAAAATCAATTTAGCCTTCAATCTGATTTTTAATTTTTGTGTTAATGAATATATTTCTTGATGGCATCGTAGAGCTATGGAAATAACATACCGGTAGTTCTTGACTTACCACCATTTTTTTAGTGACCGTTTGAAGTTACAGTGGCACTGACAAAAATTGAATTGACTGTTTTTCTTATAACTGTTGCAGCATCTCCATGATTATGTAATCAAAATTCGGACTCTTGGCAACTGGTTCATATTTATGACAGTTGCAGTGTCCCGGGCTTATGGGATCACTTTTTAAAACCTTCTGACAAGCAAAGTCAATGAGAATCACTTAACAACCATGTTACTACTAACTTAACAATTGCCGTGATTCACGTAACAACTGTGTCAAGAAAAGTCGTAACAGAGGCAAACAGAGGCTTAGCAAAAGAAATTTTGGGTGCACTTGTGGTTGTAAGTCGAGGACTACCTGTATAGAGTATTGCCGCAGTTGGGAAGCAAAACATGCTGGAGCTCACAAGGACAAAAGAAAAAATTGCACAGGCTGAGAGTTCAGTCATGACAAATTAAACTCCACGTAGCACAGAAGAAAAAGATTAGATCTGGCTGTCCCAAAGCAATATCATTTTTGCAGTTGGGGCATTTTAAAATGATCTCTGTAAACTTAACCAGGACTGAAGAACCTTTATAGATAACATCTTCAAAAGCTCAAAAAATAAACAGAAACAAAAACCCCTCAAATGCAAAGGACATGTGTACTGTAGGTGAACACAAAAGACTTTCATATACATCAAATCTCTACAAATCAAATATGTCAAAGTCATTGTGTTTTCATTACCTGAACATACTAGCAACGTTTGTATGTAAAGCACAGTACTACACCTACATGCGCAGGTCTTTAAGTAAAGACTCAAAACTCAACTTTTGACTACTGAAACAGCCAGTTTTCTTAGCAATAATGTCAAGTGATTTAGCTATTGCTTCCTGTTGATATATTGTTTTAATTTCCAAGTCTAGCTTACTATCCTTGGATTTCTTGATGGTCTTGCACCTAAGCACTAACTAGGTTTGATTATATATAGGTATTGGGGGGATTAGCCGGGCTTGGTTATTTGCATACAAAATCACAACACAATCAATTTGCCTTATCTGCATGAACTTTCACAAATCATTTTTTTAAACAGCAGCATTTACCTGGTAAACTGGCAGGATAGACTTATCTCAGATCCTTGCTTGGTAGTGGCTAAGTCTAGAAAACGTTTAGAAGAAAGCAATCTTACTACAAGCTAAAACAAAAACTTAAAGCCACCTAAACATAATACGGTGCTAAGGGCCAGTTTTGTTTTGTTTTTTCATTTCATTTCATTCCCTCTCATATTAACCAGACTATCTGCCAGCATCTGCTTTCCTCTCTTCCATGCAGCCATTGCAAAGAATGCAATTTGTTTTGTCACATATAGGTGTTGTTTTGATCTCTGGACAAAATTACTAAAAGTAACTTCTTTTAAACTGAACTCAGAACACTGAAAAAAGACCTGTTTTGAGATTGGAATATTTGAAAGTGACAAGTGTTTTATATTCTGCTTGACATTTTTCAACTATTGTCAAAATACATTGGGAAAGAGTGAAATTCAGCATTATGGACCTTATCTTCAAAATTGTATGTTATCCCTCTATAAATATTTAACAGTCTGTTTTCAAAGGTTTCTTGGGCAGGGGGCCTTTTCTACATGATGCATGAAAACGATTTTTGTTTATGTAAATACACCATTGGATTGTATCTCAACAATTGCATAAAGGCTGCTCTGACCCAGCAAGTTTTATTCTTGTGGAACAGCAAATTTTGAGTAGCAAAGTCCTAAAATGATACAAGAATTATCAGTTTGTAGCCCAATGATGCAGAATTAACAGTTTCTCATTGCATCTTATGCTGTGTGACTGTTTTCGTCAGAGCATATGAATGTGCGTGTTAACCAAATCGAGCTTCAGCAATTATCAGGATGATTTCTGCTAAATACTGAATGCTTCTGAGTCCAGTAATGAGCTGGAATACTTCATTTTAAAAGAGGACATAAATCTGTAGTCACAAGATAATTAAGGGGCTATAAGTATATCTGAATACAAAATGTATTGCAACAATAAGGGGAGGCTTTCTGGATCAATATTCTGCAAACTGAAGAGGGAATAATGTCACCACCCCCACCACCCCGATTGTTATGGAGAAGATTACCAAGCCTCCAAATTAATTTAAAGCTAAGGAAATCCAATACCTGTAATCTTCTAGTGCAGAATTTTGGAGTGATTTTTGTGAGGCATTCAAAAGGAAAAGTATAATTGTAGTTATTAGTACAATTTATTACTGATCCTTTCAAAGCAAATATTCATTCCCATTAAGGGGCCTTTTCAAATAGCATCAGAAAGTCCATATGCAAATATATGTTCCCATAATGATGAAGTAATTTTTTAGTATACCCAGATGGCTGAATTTGGTGTTCTTGTTGGAGAGGCTTGTCAGTCTTTGCTGACAAAAGATGAGTCTGGTAGCACCTTTTCCAACTAACACCTTTTATTAAAAGACTCATGAAAGCTTCTGCCTTTTAACAGAATGGGTTAGTCAGAAAAGGTGGTCCCAAGCTCCTTGATTTTTTTTTTTTTTTGCCAGTGTAGCCCAAATGGCTTTCTACTAATCCTAAATGAAGATGATAGGAAAAAGTATTTAGGCCCTGGACATCATTTGGCACAATTCAAGCCTTTACAAAATCTGTATAGTATGTTTGGTGCTTAGCATTAAAAAGAAAAAAGTTAAAAAGTCATAGAATGAAGTAGGGCAAAACAAGATTCAGAACTGAGAGTATGACAGAATTTCATAGCAAATGTACAGAAGAAAAGACAATCTCCTTCAGTTAGTGTTTTCCCGATGACATATTGAATTATTTGGGAATACTGGGTATGGCAATCCATACCTGGAGTTAGAAGGTCAAAAAATGGTAGATTTAAAGAGTTCCTCAAGATTAGTCCAAATACAATTTTGATATTTACTGATTTACATCCCTCCTTTATTTTGCATGATTCAACTCAGTGTAGACAATGAGCTCACTTCTCATTTTCCCAACAACAACAGCCGTGTTTGGGCTAAGAGAGAGTGACTGACCCAAAGTCTCTTAGCTGGCTTTCATATCTAAGGCAGGATTAGAACTCACAGTCCAACAATTTCTAGTCCACACCTCATCCACTACACCAAACTGGTTCTCTCTTGATGTCATCTTTAGGGCTCATTATTCAAACGAAAAGACTACATTCAACAGCCCTGATCCTTACTGTTTAGTAATTCACCTTCAGTTTGATTTCTTTGGATTATTTTCTTTAAGAACAAATTATAAGCAAGTTCAAAAGTTGTACTGCCACTGCAACTCCAATGGCCATAAATTGAACAAGGATATCTTGAAGCACTTCATTCTCTGATTATTTGTTATTTCCTGGCTCAACACAAGATGGAGTAAAACTCTCAGGAGAAAAGAACAATCTAAGATTGCAAATATAGGCAGGCTACATATAGTACTCTGGAGTTGTGAATGCCTTCTTTTCTCTTTTTATATTAAGACAATATTATCTTGAGTATTGTACAAAAATTCAAATTTCTGACTTTTAGCTTGATTCTCTAATTTATGTTGACTGTAAGGAGAAAGTCAGAATGTGAACCAGGATTCAGCTTCATGATGAAAACCATGTGTTAATCATATAATATACTGAAAACAGAACATGTGCAAAGTCACTTCTCAGCAAGTACTAAGTACAGTAACTTGAAGCTGAGTGTATACTACAGATTAAGGCTTTTAACTGGAGAAGATGAAACTTCTAAACAGATAGAAACACTGGTGCTTTCTTTTACAGAAATCAACCATTAAAACTGAAAAAAACCCAATCCCAATAGAAGTATTGCCAAATATAAAAGGGCATAGAACTCTTCTATTTCTGACCTTAATGTTGTAATACTTAAAGCAAATAAGCAAAGAATTCAAAGGACAGTTAAACACAAGAAGCTACAGAACTGAAATTTCCATCAATAAATCAAATGGTTATCACATTTTTTCTTGTTTATCCTTTGGGCTATTGGGATGAATTTTCTCCTTCCTACCTTTTATTTCTAATTTTCATGCTGTTGCTTGTCAAGTTTCAAGCAGACAAAACTGACCCAGCTGCAACTTGGTTGAACATTTGAACATTTGCCAGACACCAATAAGAAGTTCAACAGAGCTAAAAGTACCTCACGTCTCATTGGACATAGAAGCTGCAAAAAAGAAGTAGAAGTAGAATTAATCTCCCTCCCTATCCTTGACTTTTTTGAGTGCTGTGTATGGAGAACTTATGGTCAAGAATGCTCAGCAATTAAAAATAATAATTCCTGGAAGATTGAGGATAAACTTAACTGTTTGAGATAGAATAGGATCCTGCCTGTGTCTAACTCAAACATTTTCTGATTTGATATCATCGAACACTCCCTCCATATCCAAATAACAGAAAGTACAAAGGCAGGAATTGGTTTTACTCCATTTAGAGGGCAACAAGCAAATAAATTGTGTATCTGCTCTTATCTCCCTGACAAGCGGTATATGGGAAGCCAATAGCCATCCCCAAGGAGAGAGCAAATCCCTGAGGACTAGAATAGGCAGAAGAACAACCAATTAACTTTTCCTGATATCATATGTTGACATTTCAGGGAAACTAGTTACAAATGTGGAGATTCATGCATTTCTTGCATTTCTATATCACCCAATCCTTTGGGCGATTTACACAACATTGCATTACAACTGTATCTATTCCTTATAAATATTGTTGAGTTGTTAGGATTGCCAGGTTAGGGTTCACTTGGGCCTGAATGTTAATAAAGATTAGTCAGTACTGCTCAATATAAAAGCACATGACACAAAGCCAGTGGTGTTTTTGTTTTGCAAAACCTGCCCTTTTAGCATTGCCCAAAGAGCTTGGATGTCTCAGGCAGCACAGAGCACGCAAGGAGCTCTGAAGATGGGGCAGGAGATCTTTGTGCCTTGCAAGATAACCAGCTGTCCAGAGAGGGCCTTGCCCCCAGAGCCAAGGATCCTTATGCCTCAGCTAATGATATCTTCCCTTGGCTGAATGGCATTGAGCCACAATTCTAAGTGGAACTACATGACCGGGGATAGGTCAGGAAGTAAGTTTAATTGAATTGGCATGGTTCTTTCTGTAGCTAGAATAACCTCCTGACATGCATGAGACAGGGCACCTGAATGCTGCTTACAGCTCCCTCTTCAATCACAGCTTTCAGAATCCCTGGAGATTAAGGTTTGGTACAATCACATTTTAGTACACGGATGGCCTATCCTTTTCCCTGTCTGCCTGCCTGCCTGCCTCTCAGTAAAGGCCATTTAAAGACAAGAAAAAGTAAAAGGAAACCCTATTACTATTACTTTCGATGGGATAAGCATAAATATATGTAGGTTTTCAAGCAAAATAGCCAGGTTTGTTTGCAAATGCTTGTAAAATGTGTTTATGCTGTTTCAACCCAAATGATTCTAAGCAGCTTACTGATAACCCGCCCATAAAAATGTAGTTGCTTTTCATTTTAATATTCAAAATAATTGGATGAGCAGGTTAAAATAAAACAAGGTCCAGAGACATCCCATTTATCTTTCACAACTGGGATCTCAGATTTCTCCTTTAATTCTACAGAGCATGAAGATCCCTGAATTAACTTACAATATCTAACCCTCCTTTTGTTTCTTCCCCAAAGGGAGATACTTTTTCAGACTAGGAGCTTTCGGAGTCTGTTATATGTTTTTTAAGAGAAATTCAGAGTTCTTCTTTAAAATTCACCTTAAAGAGCACTTCCAGAGAAAAGATTGGACAAACATTCCTAAACTATTAATTTATTTCTAAAGACAGGGATATAGAAAATCAGGCCTGCCTCCTTCAGCTCCCAATTCTCATTGTTTGGTTTTATTTGAGCTTTAACTGACTCCAGACTTTCATCTAAATTCAGCCCCCCCTTTCAGTTTAAAGACAAGTCTTTTAGGTCATATCCTTGTACAGAAGATTGTATGATTGTCTTCACAGAGAAAAGAGGGGGGCCTCAAAGCCTGTGCCATATGCAGTTCTTTGCTCACGTCAATGAACAGCCACAGGCCTTGTCCTCAAGCATCTGGCATCTCCCAAAAAAGGAGAAGGGCTGGGCTCCAAATACAAGCGTCAACTTTAGCATTTTCCACTTTGGAAGGGAGCTGCTTATTTGAGGCCTCCTATCTTTTCTGCCTTGGATGTAATAGCAGCTGACTGTCTGCACTGATTCTCCCCCATTGGCCCATGCTTTCATACTGTATCCATCCCAGGAAGAAACGCCCAAAGCAATATTGGTTTTCCTCAACATGGCAGTTTTCAGATGTGTTTGGATAGGTCTGTTGCTCCTGGAATTCCCAGATTTGTTATTCTAACAGCTGTTCTGAATATACCCACTTTATGAGCTTTGCTGGAGTCACACCTATCTACTAAGGGCAGAATGAAGGATTCATATGTTCCATGTACCAAAGCAATGGTGATTTGTTCAAGAAATCTTGATGAAACAAACCATGGCTTGGTGTGATGTGTACAAGGGATTTCTGTGGCTTGGGAAGCGAGCCTTATTTGGCCAGATATTAGCACAATAAGGAACTGTACTCTCTAACCTTGTGGATCTGAACCTGCACTCAACTAACAGCTTGAGAAAGGATCAGTCAGAAATCCTACTGCTGTGTCTCTTGTCGCTCTAAAAGGCTTTCCCTGGAAATTTTCCAATTCATAGACAACTGGAAGCTTAATCATTCCAAGAGAGCAAGTGAGGAGAGCTTGGGCTAATTAAAGTCAATGTTAGTCTCTCAAGGGGCTGTGGTGGCCTTTTCAAGGGTGTTAAGTACAGCAAACTGCCTCACTTTTCCAGTTCACCTGGGGCTGGTAAATCAGGCTGATTTGGGAAGGGGAGGGGAGACCTCAGATCTTGTTCATGTGCTTGGCCAGTTTCCCTCTTTCAAATTATCATCTTGAATGTAATTTTTGGTTCATTTGCCAAAGAAAAGGTACTGGATCTTCTGTTGGCCTGAATGCTTTGGAGCAGAATGTAAGAGTGGTCTGCATTACCTGAATGGATTTAAATATACTCTGCTATGCTCAGAGGAATTCTAAAGTTCTTCTCTCTTTCCATATGCCATAGGCCAGGGAAGCTTTGGTAAGTAAGTTTAATCCCACTTTGACCATGGCTTTGCATACACCACGCTTGGGCCTTATCTGTTCAAGGAAGCTCCTCACACGGTGTCTTCCAAGACCAGGATTTCCTGTAAGGGCAGTGAGGAAAGACGAAGCAGGATCAGGCCATTGATGCATGCAGAGCCAAAGGGTCCTGTGTCCCATCAGGCCCTTAGCAGAACAATGAGAGACCAGATCTCCTGTGGATGGCAGGAGCTCCTGGAATTTGAAGTGAGGAAATGGTTGTATATGTGGCAGCAGCAAGAGAGGAAGTAGGAGTGGAGCTCCTGCAGGGTAAGAACATGCCTGTGGTTGGTCGATTTTGTTATCTCCATACTCGTTTCATGGGAAAGGCCCTGTGGGCAGCAGCTGCAACAAGAACGGAGGCTTGGTTTGCCAAATTTTAACTGTCTGCCAGGTGGGGCAAAAGAGGAGTTGAGCCTAGAGAAACAGAATGAGGCTTCAGTCTTAGAAAAGAGCATTGTACACAGTGTCCCAGATGATGTAGAGCAGTGGTTCTCAACCTGTGGGTCGGGACCCCATTTGGGGTCGATCGACCATTTCATGGGGGTCGCCAAGCAAGGCTGTCCGCCATTTTTTTTGTCCACCATTTTTTTTGTCCGCCATTTTTTCCCCCTTTTCCGGCAGGTGCCTTACCTCCCTTGGGCTGGGCCAGCTGGTGGTCAGCTTGCTCCGTCTCTGCCGCTTGCCAGCTACGCCTCGGCCGGCGCAGGGGGCGGAACCACACATGCGCGGTGCTCCCGGGCAGGGAAAGTTCTCGACTTACGACCGGTTTAGTCCTCGACTTACGACCGGTTGGGGTCGCGGCATTAAAAAGGTTGAGAACCACTGATGTAGAGAATATTTTGCATCATCACAGTTCACCCTCAACACCCCTAGGATTAGGGAATAATAACTTAAAGGCAATATCAAAGTTCAATATCCTTATAATATTTTCGCATTCGAGATTATTATAGACCAGAGAAACCAACAGGATAAAAATCATAATTAGGTAGCTCAAAGTAGAACATAGTATTGTTTGTGGATATTGATCCTTTGTATTTATGACAGACCCTGAGGCCTTCCCCCAAATTTGTCAAGCTACAACTCCTAGGACTGTTGGGAGTTGTAGTTCAGTCACTTCTGAAAGGGCATAGGCTTGCCTGTTTAATGAGCTTCTGTCTGAAAGGTCTTATCAATGTGGGGAAGTTATTTCTGGGACAAAGAGATTGTCCTTTGAAGGGAAACGAGTAACAGTTAACAGTTTTACCAGCTGACTGCCAAATCTAATAAGCAACACAAAAGTAAAAAATCAAATTAACAATAATTGCAGAAGTGTTG
Source organism: Protobothrops mucrosquamatus (assembly GCF_001527695.2). Taxonomy (NCBI): domain Eukaryota; kingdom Metazoa; phylum Chordata; class Lepidosauria; order Squamata; family Viperidae; genus Protobothrops; species Protobothrops mucrosquamatus. Next base: position 41,808 of record NW_015386310.1, read on the forward strand.
CTTGAATGGAAGACGGAAAAGAGCAAGACAGCACTTACTGTATAACGTAAAAGGCCCTAAGAGTGCCAAACTAAATATAGTGTATAACATCAAACAAAGTACATTATAATCAACAGAACCAAAGGTAGAAAGTGAGAAGGAGTGAAACGGGAAGGGAGAGAATTACATGCAAAGAAATAAATCTGAAAATGTGCTCAGGTCTCTACTTGTCCAAATGCTCATCTAAACCACTGAAAGACTGTAGATCGGTTGGGCAGCCTTCAGAAGTCATGTTAACAAAGCAGTGAGTAATGTGAGAGTAAACGCTCTTAAGTCTGAATCTTTTTTCTCCTTGATTATTTGAAGTATTGACATGGGGCCAGCAGTGCTGGGACTGGGAAAGGTCCCTTGCAGAAACTCTGGTGCCTCAGTGGGTTCTCTTGCCATTTCTTCTATTGGAACCAAATCTAGTCACATGAAACTGGGAACAAACTTTGCCAGCCCCTGATAACACTATTCCGGTGGTTTGTGGTTCTTCTGAGTGTGTCAGCTTGCTATGAGAACAAGTAGGAAAATTCTTGACAATCAGGCAGTGAAACTGTAAGCCAGGTTTCCCAAGTAGCTGTTAGCAGACATGATAGATACAGGTAGTCCTTGCTTAATGACCAGTCCCTTAGCGACCATTAGAAGTTAAGATGGAGCTCCCCAGAGCTATTTACAAGTCAATTTTGAAGTTCCAGCAGCCGCATACACATACTGCCCATGGTTATGTGATTGCATTTTGGATGGCAATTGTTTTGCATTTATGGCTGTTCACATGACCACAATTTTTGGTGATTTTTTGCCAGTTTCCAACATTTATTTCCAATTTCTGGCAAAAAAACACGCATTGGAGAAAATTGGTTTGCTTAATGACCGCCACATTTCCTGAACAACCACTACATTCACTTAAAGGCTGCCACAAAAATGGCTGTAAAATTGAGTGTGGACACATGGTGACTCATTTAACAAAGGCCATGATTTATGACCATAATTACAGGCTCAATTACAGTTGTAAGTTGAGGATTATCTGTAATAAAGGACAAATGTAGGAGAGAGATGGGAGGAAAATAAAGTTGAAATAGTGCTACCCCAGTAATGCCGTTGAAGAAAGTTTTTCAATCTTTTGAATAAACCAACATACAAATACCATGTTAACTAATTAAAATCTTTAAACAAGATCTGGAATTAAATCTTTAAACAAGATTCTCCTAGAAGTGATACAAAGATTCTCTGAAAGCAAGTCATCCATGCCAGTTTATTCAGAGGTCAGTTAAAAAAAATTAAAGGAGGTGGGGCAGTGATGTGGTCAATACAGCTACTGAGGGCAGGGCTTTATTACCTTGCATTACACAATGTTCTTTCCATGAGGTCAAAAGCAGGATAAATTATACAAAGTAGTTAATCAATAGAAGCAATGATTGCATAATGCGTTCCTCTGCAAAATTCAGATGTTTTTGGTGACAGATTTTGAAATATAGCATTCATACAGTTCTAGCTATCACTGCGTGAATCACCCAACTTTATTATGCACATCCTTTTCTGAGCATTAAGTGTTGCAAAGACATGATAGGGTTGACTGTATCACATAACCAGAGACTACAATTGACAACTTTTCCATGGCATCAGATCTGTTGGGTGTATGGCCTGGAGAAGAAGTGGCATTGGATGAAAAGAGCTGACCAGAACTTTCTGAGGTCACTTCAAGTACCTTTGGTATTAATCCTTCACCCTTTGGAATCTCAAACTGCTTTAACCAATTGTTTATAATTATACCTCATTAGTAAGGCAGCCTAATTATTACCAATGTTAGTACAAGCCTGTAAAGGATGTACTTTACCTGGATGAAAATGGAAATTCAAGAGCAAGCTTCTTCTGAGACTTGGCTAAAGCTGAGCCAATATACAGGTTCTTATACAGCCACAGAGATAATGGATTTATATACATGCTTTGCATACAGTATAAACAGCGGACAACAAAACCAACTGCACAAAATTGCCTGCTTTGAGCAGAACTTCTGACCATCCTTGTGCAATTCTAGTCCTAACAGGATCAGCCCAAGATATTCTGCTATCTGAAATAAAGGACAAGACACTGCTTCTTTCAAGGCCATCTGCAGAAATGGATGGAATTGGGCAAGCATGAGCCATGAAGCCATATCCTACGGAATATATAACCAGAGGCTAGGAGGAAGACATAGTTGGGGAGTCCAGGAGGAACAGCAAAGAGGGTGCCCCTGCTGCCTCTCCTCCCTTCCAGTACTCCGTCTCTGACAATAATTTCCTGCTGCTACCCGATGGTAGATCTGGCTCAGGAAGCAGTATAAATTGCAGGGTTTCCTACAGGGCAATTTGCAGGATGTTGGGAGTGGGGATTACAGTGGTATCTTGGTATTCAACTGCTTTGAGACTCATCAAATTTGGTACTCAACTCATTTTGACACAAACTTTTTTGTCCTGGTACTCATTATTTGGTACTCAAACGCACAAGCTGGAACTTGTCGGTGTCGGCTGCCTTATGACTCACTACATTATTCCTTATGGGAAAAATTCATTGTTTTTGGTACTCATCACGCCTCCCAGAACCAATAAATGATGAGTACCAAGGTACCACTGTACTGTAAGTAGTCTACCTGGGAAGAGAATAAGCAATCTGAATTGCCATGAAAATAGTATTAACATCATAAACAGTATGAGATTCTTCTTTCACATTGTTAATGCACATTTTTTAAACCAGTGTTTCTCAACCTCAATAACTTTAAGATGTCTGGGCATGCTGGCCAGGGAATTGTGGGAGCTGAAGTCCACACATCTTAAAGTTATGAGGTGGAGAAACACTGTTTCGGAAATTGTGCTGATCATTAACCTCTATTGTGAATCTCCTGATGCCTCTTGCTCCAAACCCCTTTTTAGAAAATTTCCTGATATATGGAATGTTCTGAGAGATTAACTGGTTCCCAATAAACATTTTGAATGCAATTGGAAGTGGGCCCAGCTTGGTCTTCATTAAATTAAAAGAAGGCATTTGTAATTTGGCAGGAATCAAAACAATCAGGTTTTTCAGAGGGCCATCTTGTGATTTTATGCTACAATAATTTCTTTTATTTCTGCCAACTATATAGGAAGAGGCATTAGCAAGCATGGGTGTTATGCTGGTTGGATTGGAAGGGTATGAATGGAAATGCTTGGGTGGGGTGGGGTGGAGTGGGGGAATACAATGAAGTGGCAAAATCTCTTATTGTTACTATCCGTCCTGTAGCTTAGACTCTGGCATATGCCGTATAAAGTGGATTGCCTTTCTATGTGATTTATTTGAGTATATATATATTTGTATCTTGTGTTTGTCATCTCCTGGGAGTTTTAATTCTGTGGACCAATAGCATCTTCTCTGCTTTTTAAAGATCACTACCCTACAACCATTCATGCACATTCATGTCTGTTTTATTACACGCAGAAAAAAAAACAATGGCCAGTGATAAATTTGAAAAATGTTTACAGTACATTTTTGTGCACGATCTTCACGCGTCTATGGATTTTTGTTTTTATCCACACAGAAAAAAACATTACAGACCAATGCCCACACGTACAAATTTTTCATTTAACTTTTTAAAATTATTTGCCGAAGATCTGCCTTAAGTGCAGTATCATCTGCTTTATATTATGCAAATAACTTTTGACTGCAACTTATTTACTGCATTTTGGACTGCTGACGTGCAAATCCCTGCATCCGCAGAAAAGCATGGTGGTGGCACAAGCCAGTGTTTACAATCTACTAGATCTGTGGCGTCTCATGGACACGGCAGGTGTTGACATCAAGTGATAAGACGTGCACGCGTGAACCACTGGCGAGTGAGCAAAGAATAGGGAAGAAATAAAGCACTGCACGTTGATGTGTCAACCAGACCCAACTGCAGCCCCCCAAAAGGCATGATACATTAGTGTGTGTGTGTGTGTGTGTGTGTGTGCGCGCGCGCGCGCGCATTACAGATGAAATCAAACCAAGGAATCTCTCACGGGCCTTTTCCAGACTGCTGGAATTTTCCTGGGCTCCTGAATGCCCGGCAGACCACCGAAGCTTGCGATAGGCTGAGAGGCAAGAAAAAGAGAGCCCGCGCTTCACCTGTTCCCGTTCCACGTGGGCCCCTTGGCTTGCATTCTTGTGAAGTCTACTTCTTCGGGGTGTGATTGGCTGTGAGGCTGGCACGCGCTCGCCTGTCTGTCCCTGCCTGCGTCTGTAGTGCCTCTGTGTGTGTGTGTATATGTTTGAGCGCGCGGGGAAAACTGCCCCCTCTCGCCCCAACACCTCCGCTCCGCGCCACTTCCCTTCTCTCTCTCTCTCCGGAGGGGAACGTCTCTAAGGCTCCGGTCCTTCCTTCCTTCCCCTCAAGAAAGGCAGAAGAAGGTGAGTGTGTTGTTCAGAAGAGGACGGCGCCAGCGAAGAGGCTCGCGCGGCAAAAACGAGGCGCGCGTTTCCTCCTCCTGCAACTCGCTCCAGCTGTTGCATCAGATGCCCGTTGGAGCGGCCGCAGTCTTGGAAAGTGGGAGGGGGGGGAGGGAGGTCGTGGGGCTCAAAGGGGGGGAAGCAAGAGGAAGAGAAGGAGGGTCCCTTTGCTTTCCCTCTCCCAAGTCCGCGGAGGGGCCCTCTGGGAGGGAGCACTCGCTCTTCCTCGCCGGCCGCAGAGACTTCGGCGGACCTCAAGGAAACTTGGGCCAAAGGCGCGGGGGTCGCCAAGGGACGAACAGTTATGTGTGTATGGGGGGGAGGAGGGGTGCCTCTCGGCGGCACTGGGTCCCGCGGTCGCTCGTGAGTGGGCTTGGCCGGGAAGGCCAATGCGTACAAGCGAGAACAGACCCCTTTTAGGGGGCCTCTGCGGGGAAGAGAGGGCGCGGAGGAGCGGCTTCATGTTAGTGCTCTGGGAGGTGGAGGGAGAAACCAGGGTCTTCGGCCAAGACCGGCGGGTCGCTCAGCCTCTCGGCAAGCCGTTGGCTGGAAAGGCTGGGTGTTTTATTTTTGGTGATTAGTTGCTGCCACGTGGGCCCTCTCGAAATATATAGACGTATACTGTATGCATACACACCCGCGCGCGCGCGCTCACACACTCACACACACACACACACTCCAAGCACATGCGAAATCGATCTTCCCGGGAGCTGAGAACAACCTGTCTACAACCCGATCCTTTAAAATAAAGGTTGGTTAAATAAAGGTACTAGCGCCAGTATTTATTGGATTTTATAGTAGACAATTACCGGACAGCAGTTTTAGCTAAAATTGAACATTGGATGCCCGCTTAGACTCATGGGGTGCATTTTGGGGTGGATCCTGTTTGAAATGGTCCCAAGTTCAAAGAGAATTAAGTCTTGTCAAACTTGAACATTGATCCGTTAAGTTGCAAGGCATCTCTCTGGAGATCAGAGAGGTCTTGTTGGAGAAGTAGATAGCAATGTTTAGCATGGCAGGGATTGGGAAATGTTGTATATACTGTGTGTATCCGGTACATAAGATGACCTAAACTCAAGTTTATTAATATTTATTAATATTTAGCCTTTTGAAGATGCTCCATACAATCAGAAATTAATGTCACGATAAATAGCGTATTAGTGCTGCCATACAGGTAGCTCTTGACTTATGACCATAATTGGGACCCAAATTTTGGTTGCTAAGCAAGATTGTAAATGAGTCAGGCCTGATTTTTATTACCTTTTTTTTTGCCATGATTGTTAAGTGAATCTCTGCAGTTGTTAAGTGAATCATGCAGTTGTTAAGCAAATATAGCTTCCCCCATTGACTTTGCTTGCCGGAAGCTAGTTGGGAAGATCACAAATGGTGATCACATGACCCCAGGACAGTGCAACCATGGCAAATACATACCAGTTGCCAAGTGCCTGAATTTCAATCAAATGACCGTGGGGGATGTGGCTACAGTAATAAGCATCAGGACTGATCATATGTCTTTTTTTTCTTTAACTTTGAACGGTCTCTAAATGACTGGTTGTAAGTCAAGGACTACCTGTAATTTTAATATTGCTGTATAAAGGGGCCTATCACAGATAATGGGAGGATAATTGAAAAAAAATAAAATTTCCCTCTAGTCAAGCTTGGCTCCTTTAAAAGGCAAAAAATTGTCAGTAATTTCTGGGACTATTTGTACTGTCTGCTAGAGGCACCAAATATCTCAGGCTATTTTAAATGGTGGATTATTAAATTCTGGATTTTGATTTGACAAATGGTCTAGGGAAGGAGTGTTATTCTGGGCAGCTTAGGGCAACTCCCTCAACCAGGTGCCCTCTGCACTTGTTGGACTTCAGCTCCAATTTCCAGCCAACGAAGCCAAGGGAATTCTGGAAATTTCAATGCCCACTTCTCTGAAAAGTGGGTTAGCAGAAAGTACAGAGCCTTTGTGCATGGAATATTAGGGAATATGTGCAAGATTGCCACATATATTTCCTAATAACATTCCATGTGAATTACGTAATTTGTATTAGTTGTGTCATATGCACAGTGAAATCATGGCATATATGATGTCAGCCCCCCACCTCCTGATCGACAGCTGTGATTCCACTGAAGTAATTCAATGCCTCCATTTTTTTTTATTCTTTCTCATTCTATACATTTAGCATGGTTCAGAGTGGTTACTCTGTTTCCTGCCTTGTGCACTTTTTAGGCTGGTTTAAAATGTATTGAAGGGATAGTAATTAATCTGTATTTAGTGATCCTTTATAGAAAGATCTTCTTTGTTGCAAGATTCAACAAGATCTTCTCTGTGTTTGATTGCATCATATGCAGTTTAATTACTGTTTAAGTACTTAATGTATTGGTTACCAAAATAAGAAAGAGATTGAAAATGGGGAGTGTTTGCTTGTGTGTGTTTCTCTCTGCTTCACTAATTAGTGTCCATGGGATAGTTTTGATACCTTCCAAATCCAGCAATAGATCTGAATTTAACCATAGATAATAGATCAGTATATCTGTCCCTTGTCTGTTGATTGCTTTCTTTAGGTGTTCTTCAAATAATGGCAGATTTATTTGACATCTTTTCTCCACCATCACCACCATTAATAGGGCAAACCTAAAGGGTCTTTTTAACATTCTTTGCAAACAGAGTACCCGGTCATTTAGATCTATTTCCCACATCATGTATATGTGGCACTTTTTTTTTTACAACTTTGCCTACTTTATTAGGCAACAGTGATTATGTTTGGAGCTCCTGCAAAGTGCAACACATTTCTGCTCTTCATTAAAGTGGTTTCATTAAAATAGGATTTCAAGTGAGCCTAAAATAAAAAGAAATTGTTGCTTCTTGCTTCTATAAGAAATCCACTATCTACTCTTTTTCTAGCTATCCCAAGTCTTGTGATAGGGCGGTTTAGACATGTGATAAATAAATAAGTAACACTTCGTACAGAAGTTTGAAAAATGTCCAGATCTTTAAATACACAATAGAGTTGTGCAAAGGCTGGAGCACTTTTTCGGAATCAACTTTCAAAGCCCGCACAACCCTAGGAATTATTTTTTTCATATACTACATTTTTGCCACACATGTATATATTTTTTATGCTGTTAAAAAGTCTTAACATGTAATTAGGTATATTTTTGAAAAGATAAGAATTCACCATTCTGCCTCCACTACTTGTTCATATCTTCCACTCAGGTCCTATTACAGGTAATCCTTGACTTACGACTGATTAATTAGAGAGCGTTTGAAGTTACAGCAGACCAGCCTGGGGGCTACTTATGGCCTCAGTTTAAAGTTCCAGTGGTTGCCTCCCTGGTCACATGACTGGACTTCAGGTGCTCAGTAACCAGATTGCAGTTACGGACATTTGCAGCATCCTGCAGTCACGTGATCACATTTTATAACAGTTTTGCTGAAAATCAGCATTTCCAGATTTTGGCAAAACCACGCCCATAGTGAACCATTGTTTTGCTTAACGGCTGCAGTGTTCACTTAATGATTGCCATTAAAAGGTTGTAATGGACAAGCTCCATAACGGTCATAAGTCAAGGACCACCTGTATAGAAGACAGTGTAGTAGGTCTGTTCTTTCTCTCCTCTTCCCGTCTGGGTTTGGGTTCAAAGAATATATTTATTTTTAAATCTAGATGAGCTTTTATCTCCTTTGCTGGATCCAAATGGAGAATTGCCAAGGCTCAAATTTTCCTTGGAATTAATACTGATTCACGGTGGGAGAATGTTTTACTCTGCCCTTGGTAGTCAGCAGCAGAGTTTGCAAAGATTACACTGGAAATAATTCTAGCTGCATTCATACATTGTTGCACTAACTCATACAGGGGTTAACTTGGCTTTGATTTAGTGCAATGGGTGAACGTAGCCCTTTGCATTTGTAGACCTTTGTTTATAGGTTTGAGTTTATATTAAAATGAATGTATAGACCAAACTACTTTACAAAATGTGTGAATTCATCTTGGTTGTAGTTTTTGCTGTAATGATACATTTGGACATGTAAGTAACCACTGGAAGTTGTGTTTGTCTGAACCAGTTTTGGAGGACTGATGCTAATAAGCATTGTAGAGTAGGCAATGTGAACGTTATAGCTGAGGGGGTTAGGTATTTGTAACCCACATGCTTAAAATAATGGAAAATTTGAGTCATCAAACGATGTGTAAACAGCTCTGAGATGTTATATAGACTTAGAAGCATTTTTCCTAGTTTTATTTTGGGTTTGGTTTCAGCGCTGAATATACCCTGGGAGGGCTAAGTAGTTGAGCTGCATGTAGATTGCTGCCAGGGTCTTTTAGGGTCAAGCTGCATTCCTGCTCCTTTCAACAAACTGAGATCAACCTGGGACCAAACAGAAATTGCGTAGGGCTCGGTTACTCTCCCAAGCCCCAGCCAATAGGTTGATTTCATTCATATATCAAGCCCTGTCATCTTCTGGCCTTTGCAGTTTTTTTCCATTGGCCTGGAGTACACAGCAACCATTCCATTTTGTGTCTAGACAGTAATGCTCAGTTCTTCTCTTGCAAGTGGAGAGGTGGGCTTTCCAACTAATCAGGGAAGCAAAATACAGCTCACAAGAAAAACTTTATCCTGCAACCTCAGAAAGGGAGTGGCTGCAGAGTGTATATCTTCTCCCAGTTTCCATGCTCAGCACTTACAGTTTAAGTTCGGGAAGGCGCATATTTGTCCGGTTGCCCTCATGCGCCTACAGTTGCGTGGGGGAAAACGGAAGAATGAAGCAGGCTGCATATGGATACAGCTGGAAACAATTTCAGCACTTTTTCCAGCCAAAGCAAGACCGACAAGAATAGCTGCAGTTTTCTTTGGGCCCAGCCTGGCTTACGCTAATGTTTGTCAGCACCTGGATCCTGGAGAAAAGCACCCACGGATGGATCAATAAATAAACTCTTCCTTTGGGAGATCCTTTAAACAGCAAATCTGGGGAAAATGCTGGTTTTAAATCTTGGTTTGCTTCCTGCCAGTTGATGGCTGCCCTCAGGGTGTCGTGTGTTTTTTGTTTAAAGTGGATATGCACTATACATGTCTGTGTTGCCGCATATTGCTCCTCCCAGTGTTGTCACCTAATATGAAGGTAGCACATGAAGCTTATTTCAAAGCATCTGTGCATTGGAGTGGGGAAATTGGCAATCTTTTCAGAGAAGACACTTGCTTTGGTGGTGATGGCTGTGGACCTTTTAAATCATCTTCTGGCTCCCAATTTAATTTTGCCTTTAGTGCTATCCAGAGTATGGAAAGACCACTTGCAACTATAAGTACCAGGTGAGTCTTCTACCAAAGTCTTTCTGGTCTAGGAAGATGTATTGAAAAGACCATCTCACACATAGAGCTGCTCATCACAGGTTGGATTTCAAGGTTGTACAGGTAGTCCTTGACTTAACAATCACAATTGAGCCCAAAGTTTCTGTTGCTACGCGAAACATTAAGTTAAGTGAATTTTGCCCCATTTTACAACCTTTCTTAGTTAAGTGAATCACTACACTTGTTAAGTTAGTAACCCGGTTGTTAAGTGAATCTGGCTTCCCCATTGACTTTGCTTATCAGAAGGTTGCAAAAGGGACACAGCAATGGTCATAAATAGGAGTCAGTTGCCAGGTGTCCGAATTTTGATCAGGTGACCATGGGGATGTTGCAACGGCCGTAAGTGTGAAAAATGGTCATAACTCACTCTTTTTCAATGATGTTGTAACTTTGCATGGTCACTAAACGAACTGTTATAAGTTGATGGCTACCTGTATACTGTTTGCTAGTTAATGAAAGCCACTAAATGACGGGTTCTAGTCCTATCCAGGGGATAGCTTATCTAGTTTCTTTGGTTGCCATTTTCTTCACACTTTCAGGTAGTATCCCCATAGAGGAGCTATAGGGCTTCTTGAATAGCTCTGCAGAATCAGGCAATCTGATAAGAAGGGCCTTCCTGTACGCAGCGTACATTGATTTGGAAAGAGGGAGGGACAAAAGAAGTCTGTTAAAGTTTTTTTTTTTAAGTGACCAAAAAAAGAGACATACCTTACTTCTGGATATACAAAAGAGATATTTTGAAGTTCTGAATGTTTCTTGGGAGAAAAAAAAAGATGAACAGAAATAATCTTTATTTGAAGGGACTTTATTTGAAGGGGTTAAAAATCAAAATTGTTTAAAGCACAGGGAAGGAATATATGGTTGGCCTATTCAGTCGAGGTTAACATTGATGATTACGGTAACTATATCTGGTATCCCTTACTCAACTTTTGTTGATAAGGAACAATGACAAAGTTTTTGGATTTTGTTTTTAGTTTAGAGATGAGTTATGGGGCAAAGAGGACATACGTTGTATTAAGAGATGGTGATAAGCTAGTAAAATGGTTTACATTTGCTGGGATGGAGGGGGAAGCTACTTCTTTCCCTCCTTTTTTTCTTTTCCTTTCTCTTCATTCTGTTTTTCTGCTTTATATTTTTTGTAGTCTCTATTAGTTTTTATTCTGTTTGCAATCTTTAATAACATTACTTGGAAGAAAGATTTGGAAAGAGGGAGGGGTGGCAGACCTTAATTGCTTTACTAATATTTGTAATAGGAGGGTCAGAAAGACCTTAGCATCCCTCTTGCTCTGAGATCCTAAATTCATGAGACTCCAGAAGCCAGTGGTAATCAGCTCTTGCTGGTTTAAGTCCATAGTCCTCTGATTTTGGCATTTCATTATCAATTTCAATATTTAGGTTAGATGTTTTCTTTGGTAGATTAACCAAGCTCAAATTTAGGAAGCAAATTTGGACATAAGCCTTGTTGAAACTCTATGAGATTTACCTCCAAGTAAATATTGGTAAGGTTCATTTTTAAATTATTAACAAGGTTTAGGTAATGGAGCTGAATATGATGGCTATATCTTCCCTGGGTAAATTAAGATTTCATTTGTTGACAAGCTTATACTTCTGTAGCATCTACAGAAATACGCCAATATTTCTATGAAGTTTTTCATTAAGCAGATATTCATGAAATCGGTCAGTAAATGCAAAAATTATTTAAGCAGCTGGTTTGGAAGTGGACCATTTTATGCCCTGGAAAGAAAAGTAGAGCTGAGAGAACTAATCAGAGGGTTTCTCTTATTTGTTTGTATAGCTTAAGAGGTTTTTGTGGAACCGGTTGAGACAAAACGCAAACATACACTTTGTTTTATTTTTGACAATGAAAGAGTGTATTTTTGTTTTGTTTTGTTTTAGTAAGCATTTGCAATACAATCATTTCCTGGCTTCCTTTGAAGTAAACGTTGGGCTTACACACAATGCAATTTTAGTGCTGTGCACAATTTTCTAGAATCAATGGGGGGTGCAAAGGGATTTATCTCAGAATAAGAATGCAAGGGTTATGCTGTTGGTCAATCCACATATCAGTAGCTTGAACTACGGTTTGAATCCATACAGACAATTCTTTATATTTTAGCATTTGTTTCTGGAAAGTGTCCAGTTCCTTTTCAGAGTTCAGGGATTTTTTAAAATCACTTGACTTAACAGTTTGATCTACTCTTGTGCGATCCCCAGACACATAGAAAGTCACATCAGATCTCATATTTGGAGGAGAGACTAGAAATTGGAATCTACTTTTGGAATCTATCGTGATTTTCTACAATATTTGGTTTTATTGTGCTCACAACTCAAATGTCTTATTACTAAAGTACACAGACTCAAAATTCTCACACTTTCCTGGCCCTGTTTAGTTTGGGTTCATATACAGAACTAAAATCTGTGAAATACAGATTTTTATAATAATAGTGTGTAAATTTATAGAAGCATAATGATGTCATTGCTAACATTGCATTGTAATTAGCATTTGGACTTGAATGGGGGGGGTGTCCCTACTTGACCTTGAAATCCACCAGGTGAATTAGTCTCAATCATTTTTCTTAGCATAGTCTACTTCATAAGGTTGTTTTTGTGTAAATAAAAGAAAGGTGATATCCCCCACCCACAAACACACCTGGAGCTCCTTAGAGGAAAGATGGAATATAAACTAAATCTTTTACACTGTATGACTTTACATGATAATACCAACTCAATATTTTAAAACATAAAACCTGGAGAACCCATGGCCTTCAAATGTTGATGAGCTCACAGCAACTCTGAGCAACCCATGTCAGCTATACATGCCGTACATGCTAGGAACTGTAATTCAACAATATTTGAAGTCTTATGTTTTCTGCACTTGATTTTCCTTTCACACATGTTTGCTGCTAACTGTAGTTATAAAATGGGAAGGCAGAATGATTCAGAAAGCAGTTTCTCTTCAATAAGAGATACTCACTTCAGTTGATTTCATAACATTGGCTCTTGGGCAAAAGAATAAAGAATGAACTTTATGCAATGACCATCCATTTTCTATAAAACAAAGTCCAGGAGTGAATATGGGATATCTCCTTAATTATAACTAACAGAAACCTGATGCCATTCAGATGTATTTAAGATATAACTCTTATCAAGGCAGATAGACAGTAGACTAAATGTAGGGAAATAGCTTATAACCAAATGTGAAACGTCTTCTGTATTACTTTGCTGCATTTCTGTGTTTATTTCTTGAAACGTCCACATAATGTTCACATATTAACTACTACTATGGATTTATTCCAAACAATTTGCTTGATCCCACTCAAATTATTGATTATTTGAGCAAAGAATGTATTGTATTAAAACTACTATACATTGTTCCTGCCTCCTTCAGCCTACCACCTTTTCCATGGTGTTTCTCCTGGATGTATTAGTTGTTGTGAGCATGTTTTCAGGTGTTTCCCTCGTCTTTGTGTGCATCTGGGTCCAATTCAAGGTGCTGGTGGTCATCTTCAAAGCCCTACAAGGCTTGGGCCTGGTTATTTGATGGACTGTCTTTTCCTTGTCACATCTACATGACCCACCAGAGCAGGGAGGCAAGGAATGCTATGGATCTCCTCTCCTAAGGAGGTCCATCCAACAGAACCAGTAGAGCCTTCTCTGTAGTAACTTCCTCCCTGTGGAACATCACTTCCACGGAGATTGGCCCCCACTCTGACTCTTTCGCAAGACCTTGAAGACCTGGTTTTGCCAAGGGGCCTGGGGATCCCAGAGTAGGATGGAGCCCATCCAATGGCTTATTTGATTGATTGATTGTGGTCACTGTGGAAGTGGGAGGTTATTGAATTTTGTTGTTTTTATATTGGGTTTTTATCCTTGTAAGCCACCTGGAGTCACTGAGAGTGAGTTGGTCAACTATATAAATTTAATACATACATACATACATACATACATACATACATACATACATACATACATACATACATACATCTCCTTTTATCAGTAGAATTTCAGAACCAGAAATGCTTTTCATTTGCTCCAGCCTCTGCTGAGTCCTCCTGTTGTGATTGTTTTGTATTTTGTATCATTGGAAGAAGCCCTCTTACGATAGTATAAACTTGGTGCACCAATCTCCTGCAACAGTGAAAGAAACAACATACTTGTTGTAACAGGATCCTTGGGGTAGCAAAGTCAGATTGTTGTGAGAAAGAACTCATTCTAAAGATTAGTGGTCTGGAGAATTATCTGCTAAGAGTTTTGTGGTTACTTTGCACACCCATCTTCCTTCTGCAGACTTGGTGTCATCACACTGACATTTAGCAATAGTTGTTTCTTAATGTTCTTTTTTTTAAAAAATCTGAACATACATAGGAATATTCTACTGAGAAAATGAAAAGTAGAGCTTGCTGCAAAATGTGGACTGATAGTTTGAATTGTAGTGTCTGAAGAGACTGATGATTAAAATGGTGGACATGGACATGAAATCTCTGGGTCATATTCCCACTTGACTCTGAAAGAATATAACTGTTGTAGCCATTAACAGCCTGATGAAGAAGGATGAAGAAAGTAAAACCTTTTTATTTTAGATTTACTTATTCGAGTCAGGAATTATAATCCTTCTGCCTGCATTTTCCTCAATTTTGCAACCCTCTAAATTGATTAGACTATAAACCCCCTTCATTTTACTTGTCCTGGATAGGCCAGCCTGTCTTTAGAAGACCTGGTTGCAAGATCTTAAAAAATTGCTAGTTGTTTTTTCTTACTTCTGTATTGTACTATTCAGAGATAACATACTTATCTTTATATTTTCCATGTAGCTCATTCAATTTTGCTGTATTTGCGTATAATATGCAACATATAAATAAAAGTGATTTTGAGGTAAATTATCTAATATGCCCTCAGTGGTTAGAAATGTCATCTTTGGGAGGACATGCCCAAGGCTGCTTTGAGGGAGGTGGTTCCTATCTGTGCCCAATCATTGCTCTCCTGTTATTAGTTAAAGGTAGGAGGGATCTTGTTTGTTCAGAACATTTCTAACTTGTTTTTTCATTATTAAAAACTATTTTAGTTTGGTGTGGACAGGTGGTTTGAAATATAACATACGTTTATTTTCTCTGTTCTGTTGGATTTCAGTTCATGACCAATGTACATATTTGAAACCATTATTTTGCCATAATTTTGTATGTATGCTTACATATGTCTTCTTAAAGATTTTGGCTGAGATCAGTGAGAAAGGCCCATGATTTTCTCGATGTTTTCATTCTTGCCCTGTTAACTCTTTCTGTATATGTTTTGCAATTTGATCCTCATTTACTTTCTCTACTGTGTATGACATACTTTGATTTCTCTTTAGATCATATAGATCATTCAGCTATATGATTATGCTACTTATTAGCTTATTATTGTTCTCGTTGGACACTTTCAATAATTCATAATCCATTTATTTTTTATTCTGGCTTGTTATCACACAAATTCCCCATTGCCACTGCATTCAATTAACTTCTGTATTTCTCCTGAAACATCCAACTCTCATTTTCATATGGCAAAATAGCAGAAACATGCTTCTTTATACTGTAAATAAAGCAAATTTTGCTTCTTAAACATCAATTTCTCATATAGATCAGGCTATCTTTCTACTGGTACTGTACATCTTAACATTTCTCTATCTATTTCCCATGTTTTGTGAACATTCTATCAGTGTACATCTATTCTAATTTATCATTATGTATAATGTGGCATTGTTCACTTCTTTTTTCTCTGTCAAACATAGCTACCGTGGTTTTTTATAATACATTTTTTAGAACCATACTCTGTACTGCATCGTACAATCTGTTGGACATTCCTTGTAAATAATTCAGGTTCTCAACCAACCACAGAGCAAAAAAATGGGAAGAGAAAAAATTGAAGTTTGTGTGTGTTTGTGTGCATGCGTGCATGTACATATGATACAAAAGGAAATAACCTTTTTGGCCCTTCTGCTATTGGGTACAACCATTTTTGGTTGATTTCCCATCATAGCTGACAATCATCTTTTGGGGGTTTCCTTGAGAGATTGGGGCCAGAGGCTAAAAGATTTTCCCACAACTTTAAGATAAGCATTTATCACTTTATAATGTTTGCAAATCAAGATGATATTTCAGACCTTGAAATGGGGTGAAGATTGTGGGGGTGGCAGTGCTGTGCTGTCTTGAAATGACAGCCTAGTCATGTTTGGCTGTTGATTAAGAGTGCCCAGTTGTGTGCACAATGAGTCTGTCCTTCCTGGGTGGTTTAGATGTATTTGATTTCAAACCAATTTATTGATATTTAGAAAAGGACTGACAAAGTTCCCTTGCAGTATGATCTGGACTCATGGTTTGCTTGTGGTTTATTAAACAAGCTATGATTGGCTGCATTCATTCATACTAAGCCATAGGTTTGCAAACTATACTATTGTTGCAAGCAGGGTTTAGACAACACTTGACCAAGAACAAAGCCATATTAAGGCTTTTGCAATGTGTAAACCTCTTGTTGTCATCATTATTAACTACAATTAATAAATCACAGTGTTTAATCAGATGTCTAAAATCTCTGGGTAAAACTCTTAAAATTTTAGGTAAAGGAAAGCCTCATACAAAATACTATTAAACTTAATGATATAATTCTTTATCTTATGTACAATTGTCTGAGAAGAAGCTACTCTAAACACAATCGAACTTAAATAAACATATTTAAGTACCAGTCATAGTTATGTTCTTGGATTGTTCACTAATAGGAGGGATTAAAGACACCAGTAGCTCCATTTCTGTGGCTGAAGGATGGACAGTTGGTTGTTATATTTCATATTGCAGAAAGGAAACACTATAAACACCACTGTAGCTGATACTAAATTCTTTATTTCTTTTTCTTTCCTGGCCTCTTTCTTTTTTTCTTCCCACCCGTTTTACTTTAGGAGTGTCCTGGGAATAGGTTTTTGTGGGTTGCATGCATTTTCGTAGTCAACCACATCAGGCCAGCTTTTCCTTTTGCCCAGGCTCCAACTCCTGTGTTTCCATCCTGATTTGCACTCTAGGTGTGTTTCTGGAATACGGTTTCCCAAACTGTGAGGTATATACCTCCCTTGGGGAGGTGCAGGCAGAATCTAGGGGAAGGTAAAGAACCTTTTAGTTACATTGTTACAATAAATCCAGCTTCCCTATAGTTTCATTGTATTGTTTTCAATGCTCTTTTGTGTTCTTTTTCATATTTGGATGTTTGGGGGGGTGTATATTAAGATTACACTAAAAGGAGGCGTGGTGGCAGAAAGTTTAGGAATCCCTGACTTAGAATCACAAGTGATATGACCAAATGGAAACACACCAGGCCAAAGCTGGGACACCAGTCAGCTGTGTTTGCAGGACAATTACCCTTGGTTACTTAACCATGGTTAACCCATCACCTGGGTTAATGAATGATTAACCCAACACACTGAACAACAAACTAATCAAGAGGGGCTAATTTCACATAGTTCATTGAGCCTCAAATCAGCCAGCCATGTTTTGGAAACCTAGCCACCCTTTGTTTTGGAAAGAACATACCACTGGACCATAAACTTTATGCAGCTTTTGCATTCACCCTTTTCATGCCATAGTAAGGACAACAACCCTCCCAGTGTTGCAGCATTGGACAAGTTGGCTGGAATGGCTATAGTTTCACAATATTTAGAGGGCACGGGTTCTCCACAGTTGCAGTTTTGTACCTCCCACAATCTGAAACAAGAACTGAGGAATCCAGTCACAGTTATTATTCCCAGCCGTGGTGGGGCCCATTGGCTCATCCCACCAGAATAGAAAGCTCTTGTTCTATGTTTTCTGTGGGAATATATCTCCAAGGGAAGGATGCGGTTAAAGATCAAGGCACCAATCAGACATCTCCATTTGCATTTTTGCCCCACCTAGCCTCAGAGCTTTTCCCAGGTGGCACAGTTAACCCTTGGATTCCTGGGTCCCAGAGGCAGGTGTGCCTCTCTAAACCTGGGACTATTCCATTAGCATTGATGGGAGTTCTCTTCCAGACATCTAGAAGTGGGAGGGATTGATTGGATTACTGTGGAGTGGGATGAAAGTTAAAGGTCTCATTTACGTGACACCTCTGGTTTGGGTAGTAATATGAAAATATAAGTGTGCATGAGGAATGCATTAAGGAATTTTACCTTCCCCATTCCCTCAGGATTTCTCTTGTGTTAAATGTATAGTGTGGTGCAGGTTAGAAACTTAATTGTCCTTCCCAATAATATTGCACTGCAGAGGCCTGTTGCTATCCTCAGTTTTAGGGGGTCATCAATCTGTGGCTTCTGTACAATTTGCCTGGCAGACAATACACTACAGGTTTTGTTTTTGTAATTTTCAGAGTTGGGTAAAAGATTTAACTCTTGACTTCAGCTTGTAATGTAAATAAAAGACCTAAGAAGCATACTGCTGGGTGGGGCGGCGGTGGGAACAATGCAGTCTTTTATGTTAATTAGGCTCACGATGGAGAATGTCTTATTGTATGGCGCCTGCTTATTCAGATTTGCCAGTCTCACATTTCTGCATTCTAAATAGAGGCTAAAATCTCACCATTTTCAAGCTTTTGGTCAGACTGCCTGAATTGAACTCCAACATCAGTTTTTTCAGATTACTTCCCTCCAATCAAATTTTGGACTGCAACTTTCATCATGAGTTTGATTTCCACCACTTCTGCCTAAATTATCCAATAGAAATCACTCACTCATTGATTATAGGAGTTTGTGCCCATTTTATGCTGGAAACTGTTCATTGAGCTCAAGGGCTACAGAGTATAATGGTCAAGTGAACAAGTATTTTTGCCTCTAGGACAGCACTGTTAATTGATATTGCAGGTATTGTGTGGGACAGCAATGTCCAATGATGCTGAAGTGGTTAGCAGCAAAACAATACAGACAGACAGACACACATAGAGACAAAACAAAGTCCTCTTCCAAAACCTTTGACAAATATAAAGCCTAAAACAACTGGAATAAATTGGCTGTTTCAGAAGTCTAATTGCAGAGACCCCAAAGATCAAAAAACGTGGGTGGAGGTGTAGCATGTGTGTTTATTGTATCCTCAACATATCCAGGTTGAGAAAAATGGAAGAGACTGGAATCTTTGAGAAATACAAGAGGAGAAAAAAGAGAAATGGCTTATGTGCTTTCCTCCTATAAGTTTTAGTGCTTTTTTTCTTACCTGAGTGTGTGATAGTTATTAGGGCAGGAGGACTGATTGAGCAGTTTGTACACCACCCAGTACGTGAGTACGTGCCATGTTTCTTGGCAGTAACATGCAGATGTGTGTGAAAATGCTTAGGGAAGCAGCCTGCCAACTCATGCTTAAAGGTGTGGATGGGAGAGGGAACAGGCTAACATCCTTCCTCACCTACCCTCTGTCAGGACAGACTCTCCTCCAGGCATGGGGTTGGAATCGCTTTATGTTTCTTGGCGTGTCTTTTCATTGGAGTGGCAGAACTATTCTGGCAGTGCCCCTCCCCCCATTCCACACCCTTCCTGTAGCTGGGAGTAGAATATTTGGATTCTTAGTACTATCTAATTCCAGCCCCTCTCCCCCCCCCGCCCCACAGTATTATTGAGTGCTGCTTGTTGAAGTCTTCTCATGTCCTCAGGTATCCTGCTGAACCCATTTCGTTGCTCTTGCTGCTGCTGGTGGTTTACTGAATACGTTATCCACATCTGTGTGCAAACACCCCACTGACTGAGAAGATGGAACTGCAAAAAATGGGAAATGAGGTTGGCACTGAAAGATTCAATGGTACCATACCTGACAGTGACAAAGCAGCTGTCCTGGAGGACGGGTGAGTCTTTGGGAGTGGCAGAGAAATTGGTTGGGAATACATCCTCTATGGCAGGGGTGCCAAACTGCTGGCCCGTGGGCCGGACGCATCATCTGGAAGCCGTGCCCACCCCATTGCCGGCAATGGCAAAACCGTCCTGATACGTTGCGCGATGTCACAAATTTGACATGTCTGCTCTATGGCGTAGTGGTTAAGATGTTAGACGGGGACCAGGAGACCCAGATCAAGTTCCCACTTGACTGTGAAACTGACTGACTGACTTCAGACCAATCATATTCTCTCAATCCTGCCTACCTCACACTCAGAAGAATAAAATAAGTGGGAGACTCTGTATGTATACCACATTGAGCCCCCGTTAAAAAGGTGAGATATTAATGCAATAAATAAACATACAGGTAGTCCTTTCTTGACCATGGTGATTGGGCTTGGCAATTCCATTGCTAAGTGATGGGGTCATAAAGTGCCACAACACGTCACTTTGCCAACTTACAATGGCAATTGTGGCATTCCCAGTTGCTGTGAATCCAACATGGTTGCAGTATCCCATGGTCAGTGGATCACCATTTGTGACCTCTGGTTGGCTTCCCCTTTGACTTTGCTTTTCAGAAATCAGCAGTGAAGCTCACAATTAATCATGGGATGCTGTGACATAATTGTGAGCTGGCTGCCAAGTCCCCAAACTGCGATCACATGACCGTGGAGACACTGCAACAGCCACAATAACGAGGACCTCAATCAATGCCATCATAACTAGTTGCTGAACAAGTGGTGGTTTAATAAAAATGAAAATGAACCGAATTCACAATTTTGCAAGTTTTGTGAACTGAAGCATGCATTTATATTCCTGCAGCATCTCCACTTTGCAGAAGGAGGTCACCGCTTAGAAATACAGCACACAATGCAAAGATTTTATTGCAAGGAGAAATGAGCAGCTTACAAGTGAAAGGATAACAACAAGAAACGACATAAAATATTAATTATGATTAATAAACCAAATACTTGTGGAATTTATATTAGGAAAATGTGCATATGAATTGTGGATTTTAGGAGAAATTTGCATATTAATTGTATATATACTTTTGGGCAGCCTTCAAAACAAATATAAGTAAGTATAGAAATGGAGCAGAAAAAAAATTAAGGCTTGGGAAAATGGTGAAGAGAGTGAAATCGACAATTTATATATTCTTAGTTTGGAAGTTATGACGAAGAGAAGGTTGGGCATGCAGAATTGGGCAACATGGGAGAAAGATGGAAATTAACTGAGGCAAGCAGAATCGAAGCCAGAAAAGCAGGAATTCGGGTTAGGCAAAGAGACATCAGAGTAGTTCCCCCACATGTGGAAAAATATTCCTGTAACAAAGAGCCCTGGAGGTAATATAGAAAAATACAAATTGAGAAGCAACTCCTTCTACTGGCAAAACTAAAACACAGGATCATCAGTCTCACCTCCAAAGTTTTAGAAACTACTCTGCCAGCAACAAAACAAACAAAAACTTTTCTTAGTTGCATGTTCTGTCAAGCTTCCGATTTAGGATTTTCCCCCCTATTTTTTATTTTCAATAAAACTACCCAAAACTGTTTCAGTTCCCTCCTGGTGGTGAAGATGTGTCATAGAAATACTGTGAAAGGTCATTGGCTTAATTTGGCACTCACACATGTTTTTTTCTTTGCACTGGCTTCAGGGAGCACCATTTTGCATAATCACCAGGTGCTTTCAGTAACAAAGGTGCCAAATTTCCAGTTGTTTCTTTGGTCCAGAAATTAATGGCAGCTATACATTTGAATAACTATTTTTCATGCTGCAGATTTGGCATTGGACCACTAAATGGCAAGTGTAAGTAACCATACAGAGTCCGATCTCAGGTTTGAAATATAGACATGTCATTAAAAAACAAAAACAAAACCCAACAAAATCAGAACACAGGACCAGAGACAAAAAAGACCACAGAAAACATCTCAAGCACCCAACACCTAGCTATGCAGGAATGAATACCAGATAAACAATCAAGGAGGAAATAATACCCTAATCAAGGGACTATCAAGAAGAAAACCACACTCCTACCAATGCTGATAGGGCAAGCTACTTTACATAAAAAAGGAGTCAACTAACTAGCACTGATGATGTTACTTAGTTGGGTAATGAAATATCCGCAAGCAAAGGCCCAAGCTCAGAGAGCACCAAGGATGCCACAGTTCAATCCTGAGCTGCGCACTGTATAATCCAGGGGTAGTCAACCTTGGCTCTTATATGACTCGTGGACTTCAACTCCCAGAATTCCTGAGCTAGCCATGCTGGCTCAGGAATTCTGGGAGTTGAAGTCCACGAGTCATAAAAGAGCCAAGGTTGCCTACCCCTGGATCTCTTACATTGGAAATGTATGCGGCTGCGAGACTTGGTGATAATGAATAGCTGACATCTGTTTAGAGGTAGATCCATAAACCAGCTGTGATGGCTAAACAGAGCCTCCAGTTTGAGAAGAAGTGGGTCTGCTCTATGGAAGTTAGTAGTAGAATTGCATAGACCAGGGGTCTTCAAACTTGGCCCTTTTATGACTTGTGGACTTCAACTTCCAGAATTCCTCAGCCAGGCACACTGGCTGAGGAATTTTGGGAGTTGAAGTCCACAAGTCATAAAAGGGCCAAGTTTGAAGACCCCTGACATAGACCTTTTAGCTCTTCTATTGAGAATTCTTTCAGAGGCAGAGCAGAGAGTAAAAGCTCACTATCAGCCTTGGTTGATACAGAACATACTGGAGGCTTCATTGAATAGCTCATATTCTATATCCCCTCTGTACATGAAACCATTTTGGGGGAAAATGGATGTGCTGCAAGTCCACTCCCTTAGCAGCCTTCTATGGTTTCTTAAAATCTGCTTTTGACCACGCTGGGGGATATCAGAGGTTATAGAGGGCTTGGGTAGAAGTTTCCTTGCAGTTCAGGTTAGGCTCCAAACTTTGACTGCCCAGTGTGGCATAATGTAAGTCAGAATGATTGAGAATGTTGGTTTATTTTCCCTTCACAGTCACACACACACACACACACACACACACACACACACACACACACACACACACACACACTCATCTAGCCTGTTCATTAAGCAACAGTAAGAAAGCCTTATGCCACTAAGAGGTTTCAGATTACTGTGCTTTCTATCTCATGCCATTGGCTGTTTATTAGGGATTTGGGGAATTAGTCCAGCAGATCTATAGGGCACCAGATTGGGGAAGGTGGTCTAGCTGTTTCCAGTTCAAGATAATTGTTACAACCCGACATAGCAATTATCTCCAAATATTTGAAGCAAAGTCAAAAGATTAGTAACAATTTAATTCATTAATATTAATGCACTGTCTTATACATATATTTAAATTAACCCATTGTTTTTATTAGAACAACCAAACAATATATAAATCACATTAATAGTTCAATACTTAGGCTAAGTACGATAACACATGATGGTTTCATCTACTTTGTTTCCTCTCTTTTCCATTCCTTTCCATCTTCTCTAAAGATTCGGATACTTGAATTAGAACAGAGCACAGCCTGTATAATATTTAGCTTGAGCAATTGATTTGTGATGATAAACAGATGCAGTTCTGGTATAGGACTCCACTGACCTTTTCTACTTCTTCCATTTCAGGTATGAGGAAGAGGAACGTATTTCAGCAGAACAAGATGGCTTCTTGCCTAATGCTGCCAGCAAGAAATTCAGCCAATTCACTGATGTAGGTGATAATGTCAGTCAGATATTTTCAACTCAGCTGTGTCCACGGGGAGTGCAGAATTGTGATAGAAGACTTAACTGTTTTATATGTACTAATAAAGGAGAATAATTGTAGCTCAGGGTTGACATGAGGGGTCCTTGGTGCTCTTTGAGTTTAGTTGTTTTCTTGTAGACATTTCATTACCCGAACTAGGTTACATTATCATTGCTAGTCAAGCACTGTGTTAGTACTCAGCAAGCACCAAGGACCCATCTTTTATATGTGGAATATGTTGCATGCACATACTGTACAAAAGGACAGAACTTGCAGTGGGATGCCATGACATTACTTCCATCGTGAAAGCAACCAGCTCCTGTTGATTCCCATTCCTCTACTGATCCTTGAAAGTAAAATTCAAATGTCTCAGCTATTTCTTAATGCAAGTTTGCAAATGTCTACCAATCCAGCATGACCTAATGAAACAGGATTGAAGTATTTTCCTTGTACAAGTGTCACTTATTTATTTTTTTTATATGGGGAAAACGTCATTGCACAACTTTTGCATTGAGACATAAGATATGGTTCCAAGAATATCTCAGACTTCAATTGGATATTGCCCATGCTGTGTCGTGTTTCTTCTTAGCATGGATATTATATCATGTAGATTTTTAGAAGTATTATCTCATTATATTTTGTTATCTATTTATATCATGCCCACCTATATTTATAATTTCCAACAAGGCTTAACCAGCCCCACCTTTATAGCCTTCTGTTATCTCCGGGTCCTTTTTCATTTGACTGTCATTGCTTCCTTCTGTTCACCCTGAATCATCTCTTCTTCTGAGAACCATCTTTTGTTGTGTCTTAGAAGTTTTTATTCTGCTATGTTTCCAGGCTTGAGTTAAATGCAAATATATGGAATAAGGTACAGATCTGTAAGAATCAGACTGGTACACTGTTGGCCATTATATAATGGTTCAATTTTCTTTTCTGGATGACCCTTGGATATTTAATGGTTGGTATCACTTTTGCACTTCACCCTCATGTATTATACTTATATTAGGATTAGTGCTTTGTTTTCCACATGGCCCAAAGGCTTTTTTCCACCCAATTTCTGAAATTTGGTTTTTGTTTCTTTTCTTAAATCTTGGCTGCAGTTTGAGGGAAAGACTTCGTTTGGGATGTCAGTCTTTAATCTGAGCAACGCCATCATGGGGAGTGGCATCCTGGGCCTGGCCTATGCCATGAGGAATACGGGAATCATCCTCTTTGTGTGAGTGTAACTCCCACAGCATGGTACCCAGGAAAAAAAAATCACAATCCAAGGGGGAGGAAGCAAGTAGAAATTCAGCCACAGTTTCCACCTGTGGGCCTGCTGCTGAATGGATTATAAGAACTAATTCCCAAGCAGGGATTGGATAGAACTTGTGAATTCAAGTAGAGTTGGGCTAGAACTCACAGTCCAGATAAGGATTGGAAAGAGTTCTCTTTGTCTCCATAGAAGAGGCATTTCAGAGTTGGTCCATTTCTGAAGCATTGGGCTGACATTCATTTTTGTCCTTCCAGGATCCTTTTGATCTGCATTGCTTTGCTCTCCTCCTATTCCATTCATCTGCTGCTGAAGTGTGCTGGAGTTGTTGGTAAGTCACAGTTCAGGAGACGCCATAATATTTGTTACCGGCCACAGTGCAAGACACTGAACTTAGCCATGGCACTCATTGGAGGTAGAAATAGAATTGATAGAATGCAGGGGTGCATTCTATTAAGGGATTTCAGAGGTTTGTACTGTTCTTAGAACTCATGCCTTCTATCAGTTTGCACCATGAAAAGTCTTGTTCTTCAAGGACTGTGGCCTAACAAGAATTAGTGCAGGCTATAAATGCCTTGAAACCTGGTTTTGAAATTGATCAGTGAGCCATGCAGGAAGCTGGTCTGGCAGCTCGTGGCTGAAGAGCACAATTTGTCCTTAGGTTATTATTATTACCAAGGAGCTGCATGCTTTTTAATCTCAGTATGTTGAGGAATATGTTAATTCCTACCAGAACTGTATTGATGAACTTGACTGCTAGCTAGTGTGAAAGGAGCATAATTTGAACAGTGGTTAAGATGAATGGACTGGTAGTGTTATCACCCCAGAATTACAAACCAACCTATCTGAATCCCTTTTCTCTCTTTTTTCCTCCTATTTAGGAATTAGAGCATATGAACAGTTGGGACTGAAGGCCTTTGGCCATGGGGGCAAAGTGGTGGCTGCTGTCATAATCTCAATACACAACATCGGAGGTAAGGCTTTCCCACTTCCCTGTTGGGTCAGAAAAGGCACACACACACACACACACACTCAGAAGCAAACGTATGTGGAGTTCAAGGAAGAAGGCTGAGTAAAGGATTCTGGGGCATTGTGATCTTGACTTCTACAAACAGATGGAGATGGTGATTTGTGACCAATATCCAGTGTTCAGCATGAGGATAAGGGTGGGCAATCAAATGCCATCTCACTGTTTTCACTGTTCCCCAAAAAGGAAATTCAGGGGATCCTGACCGCTTTCTCTTTTCACAGCTATGTCCAGTTATTTGTTCATTGTTAAATCTGAACTGCCACTTGTGATCCAAACCTTCTTAGGGCTGACAGAAAACAATGGGTAAGCAAAACTCTTCTTCTTCCTAACCTCATTCTGTTTGAAATTACACAGGACAGATGAACATGCAGCAGTTCCTCAGTGAAAGGGAGAGAGGGAGAAAGAAAAGAAAAAGAAAGAAAGAAAGAAAGAAAGAGAAAGAAAGAAAGAGAAAGAAAGAAAGAAAGAAAGAAAGAAAGAAAGAAAGAAAGAAAGAAAGAAAAAGAAAAAGGGCCGAATTATCTTTAGCCATAGCATGCTAAGCTTAGGGTGATTCCCAGTTGAAAGCTTTCTGGAATTTTGACAATGTCCAGTACAGTTTTAATTATACATTGACTGTGTTCACCAAACGTGCTTAACCTCTTCACTGAGTTGATAAATTTATTGTGTTTGCAATATATGCATTGAACATAAACTCTCTAAATAGGTTGAATTCACACAGTATGTTGAGGCACCAGAAAATGTAAACAAGATTAATTCTAATCAAGCCTAGCATATTGGATGAATGGATCTACTATCTGATCTAGTTAAGTAAGTTTTGTGACCTCCAGGTAAAACCCAACCAGATCCATGATTATTTCACGACTTGAACCCTTAGTGACCTTCCCTTATGGAGCCAGTTTATGGCCATTGTGATCTGAAATGAAATTAGAGATGGTATGTATGTGAGGACCACGCCTCTCCCTCTTCCTCTTTCACTCTGCTGCAGGCCTTTTTTTTTTCAGAGCTGCTCTAAGGGGTTTCTGAGTAGTTTTATGGAAGGAAGCAGCTGGTCTTTTTGGCTAATTTTTCCTTCTATAAATGGATCTTCTGGGGCTTGCTGCCTTATTCACATTCCTCCCCTGATCAAGAGAATTTGGGACTAAGCCACAATGCTCTGTTGCTTGGAGGACTTAAACCCCCACTCTCAGAAACAAGATGGGGGAGAATATTCTCTTCTGAATCATAAACTGTCCCCTGAGTTTCCATTTAGGGATGGAAAAGAATTTCACCACAAATTCTGTTGAAATGCTACTGGATGTCACCCTGGGGCATATGTTAGCATTGAAATCCACTAATATTTGTCTTTCTTCCCTACAAGATGACAACCATGTCTGAAAGAACTATGTTGTTGAAAGTTGAAAGGAACAAGGGGCAACTGTATTTAAGGGAAAATTACATTGTGGAAGTGTCCTTTTAAAAAGCTTGTATCTAAGGTCATTTATGTGTCGAAAGACAAAAGAAGTGGTTTTTTTTTTGTTATTTTAAAAAGGTTACTAAACAATCAGTGTTCACGGGTTGTGTAAAGTTGGGAAGATGTTTAAAAGCATTCCTATGTTACAAGATGTTATAAAAGTAAAAAGGTATGACATTTTGTGTGTGTACTAATTTAAACTATAGAAAAAGTTGTTGAACTGGAATATTACCATACTGCCACAGACAATAAAGTGGACAGAATTTCTAGAGTACATTTATACATGTCAAAATACAAATATGTGTGATGCTATCTCATATTTTTCAGCTCTGAATCAGATAAATGTGGAAGTAAAGCCACGTTTCATCTTTACCTTTGTGTTTTTTTAAAAAAAAATCCCTGTTTTTTTCATATGGACTGGGCTAAAGATGGAAGAGAAAAAGATCTGTAACGTAGCCTTCAAATTTAAATTAGGTTATGTCAATACCACTGCACTCCAGTTCTTTGCATGTTAATCTACTTTAATTGATCTCATAAAAGTTTGTGATTAAAAGTTCCGTTACGAATAACAGATTATTTCTTTATTACAAGCAGAATATCACAATCTTCATATTAGGATATTATAATGGATTCAGGGCAGCGAATGGTGGTAGCATTTGAAAATTTCTCAAATGTCTTATCTTTAATAATGTATCAAACATTTATGTGCATGTTTATAGAGTAAAGCAGCGGTCTCCAACCTTTCCCACTTTGCGGATGGGCGGGGGGGCAGAGGGGATGGTTCCACGTGAGTGGCCAGCGAGCGTGTGCGTGTGCAGAGCTCCACGCAAGTAAAGCTGCGTGCATGCTCGCCTGCCGTTTCTGCGGCCCAGTTCTGAACAGGCCGTGGCCCAATAATAATGGGCCCTGGCCCTGGGGTTGGGGACTCCTGGAGTAAAGAGAGGGTGGTTAGATTGGAAGAAAGTGTGAGGAAGAAATCTCCCTACCTAGAAGAACAGAGAAGAGTTTGTTTCCTTGTAATAAAATACTTAACAGATGGTTGGCCAACTCTGCAAGCAAGAAAAAAGAAAAGAAATGGCACAGTGCAAGAGAAGTCTCAAGTCACTTTGGTCATTCACTGCTCACTTATTTAAATACTTTCGTGCTTATGAATGGCTTATGAATTTCTGGTCAATCCCATGAGGGCTAACTAAACAGGTAGAAATTGTGTTCATCAGTAGATAAGTGTTACTTCTACCCCAGCAGTTCCTCTCAAAGCCTTTCCTAATCTTGGTGCCCTGCAAATGCATGGATCTTAGCTGTAAAAATTTTTTTAGCAACAGCTGCATTGGCTGGAGAATTTTGGGATTTGAAATTCATGTACCTGGAGATTATTCAAGTTGGGGAAAATGCTCTTTTGGTGCTTTTTATATACTCTTGTAGAGCCAATTTGGTGTAGTGGTTAAGGCAACAGGGTAGAAACCCAGAGATTGAAATCTAGTCGTGCCTTAGGCACAAAGCTAGCTGGGTGACCTTGGGCTGGTCACTTTCTCTCAGCCTTAAGAAGGAGACAGTAGCAAACACTTCTGGACAACCTTGCCAAGAAAACTACAGGGACCTGCCCAAGCAGTCTTGAGAATCGGACACAACTGGACGAGAGAAAAGAAAAATACTCCCTTATCAGTCCATCCTCTATCCTTGATTCCTCTGGGTGACTGTCAAATGTTGTCAATGGTAATAGTGACCTATTGGGGCTGACACCTACGTCTGGCCTCTAACGGGAACACAGTGCTTTTCCATGTACAAAGTACAGTATCTGTAGAATTCTTTTGAGTTTTGTTTTTTTTTTAAAATAGGGCAGGTGTTATTTGGCTAGTTATATTTGCTAACTAAAACAAATACAGATTTAAATTTGGGAAGGA
>NW_015386310.1:70921-111865 GCF_001527695.2 Protobothrops mucrosquamatus
CTCTCTCTCTCTCTCTCTCTCTCTCTCTCTCTCTCTCTCTCTCTCTCTCTCTCTCTCTTTGCTACTGTTCACTCTCTCTGGGGGTGAGACAGCAAAAGAGAGTGAAATAAATTTAGTGTTCATGGATTCATCCAACTGTGGTGCTTTATTTTCAGCGAATGGTACATGAATGGGCAAATTTTAATAGTTGTCGTCAGCGTTAGTGTCATCCTGCCCTTGGCTCTGATGAAACATTTAGGTAAGTGACAGAAAGTGTTTGTCCTGTGTTCTGCTTGTGCGTGCTTGGATAAATATTGCCTGAACCTCTGTGTGTACTTTTTTGCGTCACTGCTGGTCTTCTCCCTTAGAGTTCAAGGCAAGATTGTGTCATTTCAGTCTGTGAGTGGAGGCATATATATCAGTGCTACCCCCATCTGGAGGGAATCAGCATTACTTCCTATGAGGATCTTATACTGACACTGATCTTGTAACCTATTGTTGCAGAGAATTATTTGGGGCACAGAAGAATATTAGCATTGCCAAATTCAATTGTGTTGACTTTCCAAATTGGAGTTTTGATTGAATTTAAACTGCAAGCTCAAATCTGATACATCTAAATTCTTTCAATTAATCTGGGATGACGGAAGATTTTCACCTGTGCATGCTTGCATTTTTTATCATCAGATTAATTTAAATTAATACAATCATAGAATATAAGGGTTGAAAAAGCTCTGGGGAGAGCCTCTAATTCAATCTCTCACTAAATGTAGTAATCCAATACTATGGCATTGAATTGGTCCAGTTTGAATGTAGTTGATCATCCTCCGTAGTGAACTTAACATTCAAAATCAAATCAACCATTCCATACTAAATCAACAATTATGCATTTTATGTAATAAATAAATGTAAATTGAATGAAGCCCAATTTGAACACCAATATGACAATTTGGTAAACATATACTAAAAAAGTGTGTTTTTTCTGGTTGCTTTGTTATTTTTGCTTTCTACATTGGAATTGGTTGCTTGCAATTGTTAAATGTCCTTCGAGGCTGAACCCACTGCACTCTTTTCTCCCAAATTTTCCATCATAGCATAGATGTTGAATTTGAGAAGGCCATTGCATCAGTTTAGAACTAAGGAAGCTGTCAGAGTTGTATTATTTTAAGAGCAGATATATCTAATTAGTGATGGCTTCCTTTTCCATATTTAGCTTTCTTTGCTGTAAAATCTTTGAGAAGCTTTTTATCAAGATCCTGTATATAAGACTGATGCACTTCTTTTGCTCCCTTCCTTCTTTTTACAGGTTACCTTGGTTATACCAGTGGACTTTCACTCACCTGCATGTGTTTCTTTCTCATCTCGGTGAGTTACCTAATTCCCAGAAACTCTGGCTTCTCCCAGGAAGAAAAGGTGCCGGATTTAAATAGGAAATATGTGTCACCATCCTTTAAGAGCTGTACGGTTGCTGCTTTTTTTGCTGCTTTATGTCCCATTCACGCTTTCCTGATGCTCACCATCCATTTTCCATTCCTACCACAAAGGTAATTTACAAGAAATTCCAGATCCCCTGTCCCCTCAATAATACTGTGGGAATCAATAGCACCACGGAGTCCAGCCATGATACCTGTAGTGCTGAAGTCTTTCCTCTCAATTCTCAGGTTAGTATGATGGTATCGGAATCTAGTGACATTGAACACATTAAGAGTAATGGTAGAGCAGGGAGATACAGTTTGGCTATGGACTATATGACTCCTACCATATTCTAATCACACAGTACGTTTTGTGCCAGAAGGTGTGCTGGAAGCTCAATCTCTATGGCAGTGTTTCTCAACCTTGACAATTTTAAGGCATGTGGACTTCAACTCCCAGAATTCCACAGCCAGCAATGCTGGCTGTGGAATTCTGGGAGTTGAAGTCCACATGCCTTAAAATTGTCAAGGTTGAGAAACACTGCTCTATGGACTTAGTCCGGCATCTTAACCTCTATAGAACATTGCTTCCCCCCCCCTTTCTTTTAGTGAAGTACATCTAGTACTAAAGTCACTGGGATGGGGGAGCAATAGGATTCCCAGATTATTCCTAGTAATCATACCTAGAATTACAGATTTTCTTTGAGAAGGGGGACAATATTCTGCAAGCAGATTATTTGGGGATGAAGATGGGATACAATCTGAGTGTATATATAAAACAAAATGAGTATACATCCTTGTGAAAAAAAGGCACCAATTTAATAACCTGAATGTTGAAAATAACTTAAGTACGGATGCAGAATTTATACATTATAAAACTTAACATTTAAATTGTAAAGATGTATTTGGTATATAGTGCTGAATAAATACTTGGACTACTAGATGAATTTCCTCAAAATCCTGTAATACCCTGGAAAAATTAACTGATCTTTTAACCGAACATTAATGTAAATATCATTTAGCAGCATCCTGGAATAAAGATGGGATAGCTCTTTCTCAGTTTAAAGGTTATGTAGATCTATTTATATCAACTATAAAATTCAGAAATAAGCTTCATAATTGCAAGGATGGTATCAAACTATTTAAATAATGTGGAGTGTACATCCTTTGAAATGATTACTCATCTTCTTTCATGCACACAAAAATTCATTAGTAACTTTTCAAGAAGCTTTTTGGGCTATACCCAGATTTTTCAGGGGTGCCTGTAGCTTTGAGATCTCAGGTTGTGTACCTATGTAATAAATCAGTAAGCAACTGTGAAGGTGATAGAGGTAGCAAAAGCAATTGATAGGATAGAATGCTAGTTCCTATTTTTTTCCAGTAAAAATATATACTGTAATGTATTTATAATACAATGAAAATTACAATATACATTTACAAAAAACTAACCTTGTTTTCTAATTTTACTAATAAGATTTTTAGTAAAATAATCTTACTGCTGTTCTCTGTAATCTACTCGCAACCACTTCAATACATGTATGAGAAAGAGAGCAATCTAGAAATTCTGAGCTTCAGACCTTCTGGGTAGAGCAAAAATTGACTCCCCCCCCCTTTGTTTTCTAGACAGCGTATGCAATCCCCATCTTGGCATTTGCCTTTGTTTGCCATCCAGAAGTGCTTCCTATTTACACCGAGCTGCGTAGGTAAGAAAACTTGACAGCATCAGTGGAAAGGTTCTGAATTTTCTGAAAGAATGTATGGAATGGAAACCAACAGAAGGACAATGTGCAAAATAATTTGAACTTTATGGAGAGAAAAAAATGCTAAAAAATTGATTCACTTAGTGATGTCCTCAGTGAAAATGGGAATGGCAATGCTGGATGAGGAAGAAACAGACACAGTTAGTGGCACTATACACAGAGGGGCACATAATTCCTAGTTCTCCAGTGTTATACCTTCCAGATTTGTGAGCTACCATGCCCGTTATCCCTAATCAGTTCTGTTAGGGATTATGGGAATGATTGGTACAGCAGATGTGAGGGTAATACATTGGAAAAGGCTCAAATGAAATACTTTTCTTTGGGACTTTTTCAATTACATAGGGAGGGAGGGGCGAAATAGAAAGATAAAATGGAAGAAACATAGGAGAGCAAAAACCACCTTCTGAAGCTTGGGAAGTTATTGGGGGGGGGACGCTAGGACTTTTGCACCCAGAGCTTGACATCATCATAGCATGCCCCACCTATCTGTTTCAATCATTTGATGGGTGATCGTGTCTTGGAGGAGGAAGTGTCATGATTCTCTGAGAAAGATAGTTCCGATCCCTGACTGATTGTGTTCAGAGACTAGCAGTTGACCACACAAAAGGACATTTGTCAGGATGTAAAGTTTTTGTATAACATCTACCAAAAAGTCTCTTACATTAAAAAAAAATAATTAAAAGTACAGTGGTCTTTGTCAGGTAAGCAGCAGCTTCATGCCTCACGTGTAGTTTGTTGCTGAGAGATGCAGCAGGACCTGAAAAATGAAGAGTTGTAGCCAGATGGACCAAGCTCAAGATTGTGTAATGCAGATCAGAAACAGGCAAGCACAGTATGCACTGGTGATAGAAAGGGTAATACAATGGAGGCTATTCCCCTGCTCTTTCAGGGTAAATGTACATAACCTTAGTGCTATCAGTCCAAAGACAATTAGTTCATTTTCCCTGCTTTTTGGATTTTTTTTATACATGGGGGGCGGGGAGGAGAAAGCATGGCAAAGCTTAGATGGGCAGTAGCGATTGAACACTGTCATTTGGACCTTCCTTTCCTCCCTGGCTGAATTCTGAGATCA
Organism: Protobothrops mucrosquamatus; assembly: GCF_001527695.2. Lineage (NCBI taxonomy): Eukaryota > Metazoa > Chordata > Lepidosauria > Squamata > Viperidae > Protobothrops > Protobothrops mucrosquamatus. The sequence goes on from NW_015386310.1 coordinate 75,142, forward strand.
AGCAGAGGGATTGTTGATGGGACTGTGGATTGTGTATCATGTTCACTGAAACACTGATGTGAAGCAATTATAGCAGGCAGTTTGAACAACCAAACATCACAGAGGAGAAGGTGAAGGACTTGCTTACAAGACGCTGAAGACGCATTGTTTCCTACAGAAAATAAAGCCTCTGTCGAACTACCTCTTGATTTTGAAACAGTAATCCGGATTTCTGAATATGGATATAGTGCCAGGTTGAATGCAGGTTCTGGGGTTGTGGAATGGAGTAAAAACATGTAGCATGGCCCTTTAGGTTCCCACGAGGCCTTTGTTTGGAAGGAGGCCCTCATGAGACTCAATAGGTTTCAGCAGCAAGGATAAGAAGGCCAAACTCCTGATCTGGATTACCAACTCACTCATTCACTCTGTGAAGGAATTGGAGACCTAATTAAGTTTTAATGAGGTCTGAAATTTGTGTCTTGCTTAGGGCTTCAAAGCGTCGAATGCAGACAGTAGCCAATATCTCCATCCTGGCCATGTTTTCCATGTATCTGCTGACAGCTATCTTTGGTTACCTCACCTTTTATGGTAAGGGACAGTTCCTCTCAGGAAGTACTATTGGGGGTGCCACTTAATTCTCTTTCATACACAGGAAAGGAAGAATTTCCCTCTCTGCCTCACCTCCATGGCTACAAGAGGTATGATGCTTACTTTGTTCCTTTGTTACATGTTGTCTTTGTAGCCCTTCCTTTTATACATGCAGAGGACAGACTGGAAATAATAGAGGCAAAGCATAAGCATAAAGCAATAATATATAGCTAATATCTCCTCCGATTAAAACATATAATAAAACAGAGAGAATTTCCTAAATTTTCCATGGAAATCGAAGGAAGGAAAAATGATTTGCTACCTATACGCTTCACCTTTAAGAAGCAAAAATGTCGTAAATAGATCTTCTCCTCTCACCAGGGATGGGAGATATTTCTTAGCTGGCTTCACAGAGCTCTTTCTCATCCCACTTGAGAGAAGAAATGAACTCTCATTTGCATTGGTTGAATCGGGTATTTCAAAACAGCTACGTCTAATGCCAACTTTAAGACTTGTGGACTTCAACTCCCAAAGTTCCCCAGCCAGCTTCTTGGAGTTGAAGTCCACAAATCTTAAAGTTGTCAAGGTTGGAGACGCATGGTCTAATGGACTACACTTCCCTTCCCCAATAGGAACATATTTGGAAAGGAGAGGAACATTTCAGAAGTCTGTTTTCATAAGTAACACCTCTGTAAATGCTTCTTTTTATATTGGATACGCAAAATGTTTTCATATGTTATGCTTCCTCTATTGGCATCTTCTTTTTCTGTGCAAAAGCTGAAATAAAAGGAGTACATATGTCACAGGTTTTTTTTTTAACATGCAGGCAATAGGATAAAAATACCCTGTAGGAATGTGTATATATCATAACTGTCAGATCCAATGGCAACGTGACCTGCTTCCAGCCTGTTTGCAAGACATTTCTTGTTCTGTTTTTTTCCCCATGCAGTTCCATCTTTGGACTAAAGGCAGCACACAGGCTGAATTTTTTTCTTGAGGATGTTTCTAGTTGAACCTTTCCTCATTTTACCAATGAAAAATATATGGTCCTTTTAAAGGAGGACAAGAAAGATACTGCAGATCACTCACATCTATACAGTATCTCGCAGACTTTGCGGTGGGATGTTCATGAGCGTTTAATAAAGTGTCTGGTGTCTGTCATTCTCCAACTAAAAATACACACTTCTGAACCTTGTGTAACAAGAGCAGTAGTTGCGTTTTTAAAGCTTGTATCAAGAAAATTTACATTTAAAACACTTTGCCTCTGGGGACTTAATATAGCAAATTCAAATGTTTAAAATTTGGATTTTAAATACATTTTTAAGCATAAATGAAGAACAAGTAGGGGGAAGCCCATATGCAACTACCATATATTAAGGCAATTGAAATTCTAAACCATTTATACATTTTATCAATATGTCTTTTTAATACAGTGGAACCCCTGAAATGGGCCAAGCTTGCATTGATTTGCAGAGGGTAGCAACTATATGATCTTGGTAAGAAATAGAAGATCAGAGAAAGGCAGAATATACAAGAGCTACAGCGGAAGTTGTGTTTGTCTGCAACTCTTATAAAGATCCCATGATTCCAGAGCCTCGTCTGGAAGTGCTAGTGTTCAAAAATATTCCTCTAAATACCAGAGTTATATATAAAAATTACAGGAGAATTAAAGACCTGGGAATTTTGTTCTTTTTTTTTTTCAAAAATTCTTACAGCAGAAGAGGAGTGGTCTTTTAGTGGTCAAGGGTCAGAAGTAATATTGAGGCTGGGGCAGAGGGCCACAAAGGGATTGGGGTTTCATCTCGTATATCAGCAAGATTCGGTTTGGAGAGTTTCTTTGCTTATTTGTTCAGCTGTCATTACATGCTTCAGGGTTTGCATGACAATTTTATTCTATTTCTCATCTCAAAAGAATGGGGGAATGTGCTATCAACTTTCAGTAGCCTGACCCAAAGGGGATTTCGTAGACACCCCTCCAAAAGAAATTAAGATAAGATAACCTTTACTGTTATTTTTTTTTTACTGTGGGCACAACGGCACACATCAAACATGAAATTTAGTTGCCCGCTCTCAAAGTGAAACACATACATGACACACATCTAAACATACTATATACAACATATGCATAGACACACAGCCCTACATATACATAACAAATAAATATTAAATGCTGCCCATCTTGAATATATAACGGAAGGAGGAAGCTTGAGAGTTCACAAGGTTAATGCTGTATGGAATGAAACTCTGGCTGAATCTGGATGTTCTGCTACAGATACCACGAAGCCTCCTCCTCCCAGAAGGTAACAAGGAAAACATCTCATGAAGAGGATAGGGAACACCGGTTGCTCTGAGGCCACAAGTTTTCCACTCCTATTCTGTAGCCTCCTTCTTTCTGATATCTAAATGCCTCCCTTCTGGTTTTTTTTCCCCAGGGAATGTTGAAGCAGAGATGTTGCACACCTACATCAGAGTTGACCCTCTAGACAAGCTTATCCTTAGTGTGCGATTGGCTGTACTCCTAGCTGTGACACTCACTGTGCCAGTGGTTCTGTTCCCGGTAAGATCTTTCTCTCCCATTGTGGCTTATATTAGTTTTACCGCCACTACTTCTTAATCCTAGGCCAGGGAGCTCTGTGTGATCTCTCTCTCTCTCTTTTCTGCTCTTCATCCTTACCAATGTCAGATTTGGAGTTGGCAAGTTTAAGTCATTAGTAATGGGAATAGGTTCATAGAAAAGATTTGGTCTGTACCTTTACATTAAATTTTACCGGGCCTAAATTTGTGGGACACAAGACTTATAAATATTCTTACCATGTTTTCTCCTGCTTTCATTTCCCATCCTATTTCTGCGTTGTAAGCTCATTGTAATCAAGGACCTTTCCTCTTACTCTTTGTAAATAGCCAAAAGGCTGATGATAAAAAGCAAACAACTATTTTAGTTTATTAGAATGATGCAAGCAACTTCATGTAGTTTATTTTCGTAACAATAGCTCTGAAAAATAGGCTAACTTGTTACTTGCAATAAGAAATGTGAACGGAGACGAAGTAATGAAACTTTACCAGTTCAAATTAACTGCTTCCTCTGAAGTGCCATAAGTTTAGGAAAGGGGTTGACCAAGAATGTTTTCAGATAACAAACCACACCACCAACTAGTGGTGATTTGTGGTCCAGCCTAGAAAATTGATAGTGATAGTTCTTGCTTAGTGACCGCCTCATACAATAACAGTTTGCAGTTACAACAGAATGAAAAAGTAACTTTGTGATAAAACCTCACTTTTATGACCTTCTCAGGTCTGTAAAACAAAGGAAAGCTAAAGTAAAATCATAAGCATAGTTGCAGTTTCATTTAGTGACCACTTCGTGTAATGACTGATTTGCCCATCCCAATGATGGTCACAAAATGAGGACTACCTGTAATTGAGTAAATTATGATTCAATTAATGGGTAAAGGATGTTGTGTGAACTGAATAGTATGCTTCATTCTCCATCTAGACAGTTGCTTATGTGCCTTGAGGTAAAGCAGGTATCTCTCTACTTAAATATCTTTGCTAAAGTCACCCTGTACTCCTAGATCCGCAGAGCCATTCAGCATTTGCTGTTCCCCAAGAAGGATTTCAGTTGGATCCGTCATGTCATCATTGCTTTCTGCCTGCTTTTCATTGTCAACCTCCTTGTCATTTTTGTGCCAAACATCAAGGATATCTTTGGAGTCATTGGTAAGCGTGGGTCATTTTTCTACCTATGTGAGATTGAACTGTAGCAGAGAATTTAGTGTCAATGCTGTGTTGGGGTTTTTTCATGGGCTGAAAGAACAGAAATCTCAGCAACCCACTTCTAGGAACATGTAGCCTCTTCATTCTTCACTAGCATGATACATGTAATAGTTGAGTTCACACATTGCATTAATTTGAACTATGGTTTGTTTAAAAGAATATATTGGAAAGCTTGCTTGCATTGAATATAGAAGTTTTTGCCTAGCATTAAATGACAGCGAAGACAATAATGAGGTGAAACAGAAAAGTTTGTGTCAAGAGTTATAAACAATACAGTCGGTTCATATTATACTCTTTCTTGCTACAATATCTCAGTTTCAAATTTTGCTTCCCCCATCTCAGAAATTTTGCCCCATTCCAGGATTTTGAAAGCATGTTTGCTAAGATAAGTACAGATCTGGAAAACGGAGGGTAGAAAGAAGCTGGTAAGGTGATGTTGAGTAGAAAAACAGGTCGCAGGAAATGAGTTCAGGATTACTCCCATGCCTCTTCCTCTTTTCTTCTCAGCCCATTCCCTAGAGACTTCTTTTCTTTATAGTCATGCACAGTAAGAAAATTTCTGAAGAATGGACTTACCACTTGGAGTAGATGTGCAGAATTCAGAAACAGGGAAACAAGCATTGCCATCTGCAGATTAATACATGTTCAGCACTACAGCTACATGAGATGCCTGATTTTGGCAATTTTGTTCCCATGTGCATCTGCTTAGCAAATAAGCCAGCATTTCTGCCCACTGGAGTTGTATAATTGCCCTGGATAGCACAATGGGTCAGCATATAAATTTAATATATAAATAAATGATATTTTCATATCCATTAGACAATCTCCTCCTGGGAGTAGAGAACTTCCATTTGGAAGTGAAAGTTAATTGTGGGTAAATTGTATACAGGTAGTTCTCGACTTACGACCACAAAGGATGATAGTTGTTGAGTGATTTGTGCCAGATTCTATGACCTTTTTGCAATGGTTGTTAAGCAAATTACTACAGTTGTTAAGTGAATCACACGGTCGCTAAGTGAATCTGGTTGACCCCATTGACTTTGCTTGTTGGAAGCTGGGAAGATAATAAATGACAATTCATGTGACCCTAGGATGCTGCATTTTCAGTAGAGTTGTGACTTTGAACAACTGCTGAAAAAATGGTTGTAAGTCGATGACTATATGTATATGTTGACCAAAGCTGCTCAGATGTAATTACGGTATTTTAAAACATAGTTCAGAGTATCTTGACACAGTCCAAAACAAAAAGTGACCAAATAGGTAAATGAATCTGAAGACTTAGTGCCACTGCCTTGGAAGGCATCTTGGCTCCTCCCAGCTTGTCCTCCCAATATAGAAAACAGGGTTATGGAGTTGACAGCCTTTGCCTCCAGAGGAGATTCAGCTTTTAAAAATAACTATGGGCTGGAGAAATCTGTCTCATTTCATTTTATGGTTCTGAGCTATAACGTTTCACCAAAAAAAGTATTAGGATCAGATGGACCCAAATGCATGCTGATTATAGGTAGGTATGAAAACACTACAACAGGTGTGAAAAGATACTATCCTACTTTACAGGCAGCTTACCAAATCCATCCATTGGTTTTTTTAAAGCCAGTATTATTTATAATGTCTGGATTCATGCATCATGCCAAACCCAAACTAACCCTACACAGTGGCTTAGTGAAATGCCTGAATCTAGTTATAGTGGTTTTTAAACAATGGCTCCAGAGCCTTTTAAGCTCCACTGATGTTTTTCAGTTGTATGTTATTTTTAGGCAGCAAAAATTGTAGTATATGTGTAAAATATACTTAACACTTAAAAACAATTCTACAAATTCTTTGCTCAGTCTGGAAAAAAAAGAATTGAAAATCTGTACAATACTATATTCCAAAGGTGCTTTTTCAGGAGGCAACTGGACTTTTTTGTTTTTCTTTGGAGATGTTTCACTTCTCATCCAAGAAAGATCTTCAGAGAAAAACAAGAAAGTCCAGTTGCCTCCTGAAAAAGCACCATTGGGACAACCATGACCTGGATGATTGAGAATCTCCATAGACATGTACAATACTATCATCCACTGTGGACAGCAGCCTTATGCTTCCTCATTAAGTCCCCTTCTTCTTGATGTATGGTACAGTGCTGAAAAAAGAGATTGAATACTGATTTATGGTATAGCATTATTATATGTAGTATTAGAGGTACAGTGTTGCAGTTGTCCATTATGGCTATTTTATAAACCATAATTTGAACAGCATTTCTCCAGGACTTCATACAAACCAGAGTTTGTCAGTATTATCTGGAATACAATGAATCTGATACATCTGCATGCAAAACATGCCCTTTGCCTCTCTGATGTTACCTCTTCCTTAAAAAAGATAACTTTCTATGTATTTATTTATTACATTTCTATCCTGCCATTCATTTAGGAGCTCAGCTCATTGTACATAGTACCCAGTATTCTCTCTTAGTTTTCTCCATAACAACAAACCTGTGAGATAGGTTGGGTTGACAGAGCTTGTAATTGGCCTAAAATGACTGAGGGTGGACTTGAACTGAGGCCTCCTTGGTTATAGTCTAACATTTAAACCATCACACTACATGGGTTCACTACACAAGCTGTTTTTAGCTCAATGTTTAGGACAGCTGTTCATCCAAGAAGATGTTCTGATATCTGCAGCTACACCTCGGCCGGCGCAGGGGGTGGAACCACGCATGCGCGGCGCTCCCGGGCAGGGAAAGTCTTCGACTTACAACCGGTTGGGTAGTCCTTGACTTACGACTGGTTTAGTCCTCGACTTACGACCAGTTTAGTCCTTGACTTACGACCGGTTGGGGTCGCGGCATTAAAAAGGTTGAGAACCACTGATCTAACAGAATATATAGAAGTAAAATAAGAATTCATTCAGACCACAAGATGGCACTGATCTGCTACCCACAAGACGTATCTCGCTTTTAAGAGATCAGTAGGGCAGAATCCCTGAATGTTTGGTTCAAACTGATAGAAAAAAACTATGCCATTAATCTGTGCACACATAAAACAATGATTGAGCATTGTGTAGTTCTAACTAGGCAAGTATTTTATTTCTAGCCAAGAAATAGATCTGTGTATCAGATTTTTCCATTTCTTATTCAATTTATTCGATTTACAATTCAATTCCATTTCAATTTATTTTATTTTTATTTTCTGAAAATTCCAAGAAGAATGATTTCTTCTTTCTCCTCTCCATTAGGGATCATTGTTTCTTGGCTGAATTCCTTGCCCCAGGGAACTGCCTGCAGTCTCCCAAAACAACAAACCCAAGTTCTCCTAGAGAAAGAGGGAAAGGGGAAAATTTGCTTTTGCATAGTGCCAAAGCCCATAACTATGGAAAGACATGTATTGGACGTATCTGAGCCAATCCAGTATTAGGGCTAGGAGGGGAGCTGTCGCATTGTGAATGCTGGATGGCCGTTCACAACATCTGTGTATTTTTCCCAGGAGCCACATCAGCCCCCAGTCTCATCTTCATCCTTCCTAGCATTTTCTACATCCGAATTATCCCCAATGAAAAAGAACCACTACGATCAAGACCCAAAATCCAGGTATTGGCTATTGGCAAGCAGATTGGGAGGGGGGTTGCACAACATGGGAGTTATACTAGACAATTGGACAATTCCATGAAGTCTTAGTGCAGGGGTGTCAAACTGCCGGCCCGTAGGCCGGTTGCATCATGTGGAGGCCACGCCCACCCCAGCTCCAGCAATGCAAAAAAAGGCGCGACACGTCATGTCATGTGACGCGGCAAGTTTGACACCTGTGGTTTAGTGCAAGAGGCCAGCAGGTTGGAGCTTATTCAAGAATGTGGGTTTTTGTCCATGCTCCTTTGATTTTCTCAATCTTTAATCAGTGCAACTAGATGAGGTGGTAGTTTTGCACCCATGAATTAGCATGTTTGTGGAGAGGCACTTTGGAAGCTAAGGCTGTTGAAACCTAGGTGATTGGGAAATTGCTGAATAGAGGGGATAAGGAATGTTTTCTTAGAAATTTTGTTTGGGTTGCCGGGGGCTGTGGGGTCCTCTTGTTCCCTCCTGAAAATTCTTTGAAAAAAGAAAAGATGATTACCGGTTTGAGGAATTGTGATTCATGAATTTCTTTCTCCTTCCACAGGCTGCGTGTTTTGCTGTCCTTGGTTTTATTTTCATGGTGATGAGCCTCACTTTTATCATCGTCGACTGGGTAACCACAGGAAAGAGCTCTGGAGTGAGTCACTAGCAAAGCCCACTCCTGACCCCAAGAGACCAGATGGTTCTAACCAGGGAGACCATTCAGTGCCAGAGAAACAGTGGTGCCTTTTGCTGTTTATCTTCACTCATCCTGGAGACACCATAATTACCTGTCCATCACTTTGGAGAAGTGTTGGAAGGCATCCCTTTGGTGCTGTGGCAACGCAAAGTAATTTGGAACAGCTCCGGGGCTTCGTTAACAGCCGATCTAAGATGTAGGCCTCCAAAACAGAGCCTCTGAGTAAGCTCCCTTCATTTGCTGGCTCCTATGGTAGCAGCATTATTTTCCTGGCCTTCGTTTTTTTCTCCCTGGCGATATTGTGCCATCACCAACAATTGCATGTCTCGGGAAAAGCACGTGGGGTTTGGTTTGGGTTTATCTTTGCCCAGGATTAACGTGCTGCCTCTCAACAAGGCTTAGTTTGGCTTTTTTTCCATTCTCCTCTTCCTCCTTCCCCTCCACTGTTATGGAAGGAATTTCAGGCTGGTTTTTTTATCATTTGTCATTGTACCAAATGGTGCCTTGATGTCTCAAAAATTATGACTCCTTATCCTTTGCTATCCAACATGGGGGGGAGGGGGGCTGGTTGCTATAGAGGCATGGTGTCTGATATCACTCAGTCTCCTGCCTGATATAACTTAAGACCGCAGCAATGATACCAACTGACAGCAGAAGAAATGCCATGCCTGGATGGGTGTGATCAAAGCAATGGACAATCTAATTTATTAGCTCTTATTTAATTTCGACCTGGCTACCAGACCAAAGAGTATAAATAACATAGCCATCCTAATGCCTATTTAATCCATGCCATGATTCCAGGTTTTTCTGACATAGATGAGGTCTGGGAATCGGAGGGAGGAAGGAGAACTAGGGACCCTGGAATTCTGGAAATCTTCTCCCATCTAAGGAGGCAGAGCAGAATGGATCACGTAGGTACAGCAGGAGATTCAAGGGCTCCCTGCTAGTGGGAGGGGAATGCAATTCCCTCAAATTGTGGGAGAATGTTGTTTGCTGTCTCCTGTCTCTGAATGATGCTAGTTTTTTTTTCTGAGGCTATCCAGAAAAGTAAATTCTACATACACTACAACACCACCTGGTGATTTCCCTTTGGTGCATGTCCCTGGGCCCCAGGGATTAAATTTCTAAGTGCTGCATCTGAGTTTAGGATTCCATCACTTCCTATTTGAAAGTTCTGAAGTAACGGAATCTGCTCTTATGGCTGAGTTAATTTCAAGTGGTGCTGATATGCAAAACGATAAGAGCCTTGACTGACAGTTGTTGCAAACACACTAGGAAAAAAATACAGATAGTCCTCAACTTATGACCACAACTGAGCCCAAAAGTTATGTTGCTAAGTGAGAAATGTGTTTAAGTGACTTTTGTCCTATTTTACGACCTTTCTTGCCATGGTTGTTAAGTGAATCACTGCAGTTGTCAAATTAGTAACACAGTTGTTAAGTGAATCTGGTTTCCCCATTGACTTTGCTTGTCAGAAAGTTTCAAAAGGTGATCCCATGACCCCGGGACACTGCAACCTTCATAAATGTTAGTTGTCGAGCGTCCGAATGTTAATCACGTGAGCATGGGGATGCTGCAACGGTCATAAGTGTGAAAAATGGTCATAAATCACTTTTTTCAGTACTGCTGTAACTTCAAACGGTCACTAAGCAGACTGTTGTAAGTTGAGGACCACCTGTACTAACATAGACTATATTTGCACAACACACTTAACCAGGCCAATTACAAATCTAACAGCTGAATTTGCATAAAATGCTACACATGGCTAACTTTTTGTGATTTTAGTATGTTGAGTAAACCCACCTAATTAGTTTAGGGCTCAGTATATATGGAAAAATGAATTAATTGAGAAAATAAATTAATTCAGTGACCAGTGTGATACAAGCCACCAAGGCATTCCTAGATATTTTTTCCCTTTGGAACTGACAACACCAGATTTATTTTTTCCCAGCATCCTTACAATGACGTCTTAAATCTTTGTCTTCCAGTATTTCCCCTATGTAATTACTGCCTTTTTCAATTCAGAGATACTGAAGTGGAAGTTAGAGGACAATGGTAGATCAGTTTGGCTAATCATGGATCGCCTTTCACCTGCCCAAACAGGTGTAGTTTTATTATGTGCAACGAAACTATTAAGGAATTTAACAAGTCAGAATAAATCTGTATACATATCTTTCCTGTCATCTTCATGGTCACTGACATTAATCTTTTAAATTGCACTTTTCAGAATTTTTAAAAATATTCCCTCTCCCTCTCCTTCCCACCACAATAGCACTTACATGTAAAGATAGTTTAAGAAAACTAAATACTGCTATTCCAGCAGAACATGCCACTTTATTTTTGTATTTTGAGACGCTTATATGTAATTCACCTTCTTGTGTCATTGTTAAAAGGTGTCATAGTCAAAACTTGGGAAAGGGTTAAAAAAGCTTTTAAGTTGAAAGTTGATACTTTCATGTGAATCCTTAGTCCTATAATTCTGAAGATTAAACATCCCCTGAATTATGGACCTTTCACTGCAATTTTACATGTCCCTTGACAGTGAATGGGTGGGAACTAAATTTTTTGGTAGGAAAACTGTAAGTCTAGCCTGACAAAGACAACCTCTGTTCTATTGTTCATCTTTTTTTTAAAATTTCTAGTTATTTGGCATCTTTCTGCCATTTGTTCCCCCTCTATTTAGCTTTTCCTTATACAGAAATGTCAGAAATTATTCTTTATTTTAGGTGTACATTTCATCAAGCATTGGTAATACTTCTTGTAGCAATGCCCGATTGTGCTAATTGCTTGCTCACACTTAAAGGTTATCTTTTTAAATGCACTTATATGACATCTCTGATAAAACCATCTAATGATGGTTAGATCTAAGAGAGCTTGCTTCTCTGTCAGAGCTCTAAGGAATTGTCCTCTTTTTATAGAAATTCTCTTGTAATCTGAACCTTTGGCTAGGGTCATAGTGTCCGAATCAGGAAACAAATTTGATCTATCATCTGCACAAGACCCTTAATCTTGATTCTGTCATACCACAAATACCTCAGTGTGATTTTGAAAATGAAAGAGGATGGAAGGGTTCTTTTACCACCCTATCTCTAGTTTATGTAATAAATTCTGCGTTATGTACATTTATTCTTCAATATTTTTTTAGCTTCTATTTGTTGCTTGTTTATCTATACTTAAAGAATTGTTAGGGATTCAGTTTTTTTTTCATTGAGAAGGTGAGATTATGGAGGACTTAATTGAATATTAGTTCCTTTAGATAATATTTATGCATTTTCCTCCAAACAACATAAATCACACCTCATAGTTTTTCTTTGCCGATTGCCATACACTAAATAAATAAATCTGTGGATTAATCTACCTAATTTGAAAAGGAAGTACCCTTAGAAATACTGCAGTGTGGTACATATTGTCCAGAACAATATTCATTATTTGCGCTGCAACATACTTAGACAGTACACAGAGTACTCTGCCTTTTAAGAGTTGACAAATGGAAAACTTAGATTAAATTGGAAGTGGCTTGTATTTTTTACAAAAGATGCATATGCTCAGCACTGTTCCAAGGTAGTAAGCCTCTTAAAGTGCTTTCCCTCCACATCCCCATCTGTAAAGTGTACATAAGTTAACTTCAAACCATTTACAGCCTGTAAAAGAGATCTAATCATTGGAAATCCTGCTGGTACATTATAATAATTATCCAAAGAATTTCAGCAATATTATTTTATTTTATGGGTCATTCCAGAGGGAATACCTCTAGCCTTTTCCTTCCAAAATAATCTGTTGCATCATTCATCTTGTCTTGTTAGAATTGGAAATTGTCATAATAAGACTTTGTTTAGATCGTACTTTCTAAAATATGCAAATCTTATGATCATGATCAGAGTACTCTGTTTATGTAATTTGTATGGTGTATTACAAAGTAAGCCCCATGTTTGCTATCTTTATCTTCTGCCACATATCTGGTAATATACATTGAACTTTGAAATTCTAAACAGATTCGTTACATGGAGTGGTATTCAATTAATCCTTCCCAATTGTGGAACAAATTTCATCCTTAGAACCAGCACAATGTCACAGGGGAAAGGAGGGTCGAAGAATTCTGAAGTGGAAGGTGATTTGCACAGCATAGGATGCAGAAACACTCAAATTGAAGTTTTGCATAAAGGAGGACAACGTCCTTTGCTGAATCTGATTGTCCTATTGCTGCTCATAGTTTATCAGATTCTGAGAAGGAGCAACTTCATACAACATAATTGACCTGTGCTTCTTCAAAACCAATGCCACTGACTGTCATGCTGCTCCTATTTAACGGGTAAATGCCTGAGCCTTTTGCTCTTCTTGGCTGACTAACTTTGAATTCACAAGCTGACTATAAGGTGGTCAGATGCAAAACAGGTCCTAATAGCATGTAAAAGAGAAATTCGCTAGAAAAGGATTGTTGCTGACTCTCCCTCTTCAGTGCAGCTATTGAGATGCAGGAATCTCAACCTTTCTTGCAGCTAGCTGCCTGCACTAGATGCATGCTTGTAAGCATCTGAGGAGAAACTGAGGTTGTGTCCCCACTAATGACTTGAAGTATGCTTATAGCAACACCAAACTACAGTGAGGCAGGGCCTGTTAGGCAACAATAATGGTTGGATGATGCTACAGTGGGAGAATGGTGGCTTAGCAACTGCAGCCTTTTCCTCCTAGCCCAACTGTAATTCAAAATATTGGGAATGCAAGGTGAAGCATCTAGTTAGCAGCATTCACATTTGAGCCCCTGGCTTGGAAACCTGATACCTTTGGCTCTCTACTGACCCATGGAAATCCACACCTTAATTTCTTATCCAAATGAAATAAATATGTACCTCACTGCAACACTTCTACCCCACTAGGATCTGGATGGCCTCAGCTTTTTTTACTTCTTTGTTTTTTTCATTAAATGGGGCTGGCTTTCTGCTTGGGGTAGTAATGGGATCCAGATTTTAAGGGAGGAGGGAACACATTCAAAATGTGAACTTGATGTAAGGACACAGTATTTGTATAATTTTGGTATTCAATAAAGAACTGTTGACCTTGTACTATGTATTCAATTTGTTTTTATTATATAGAATAAACTCCTTTACCCGACTTGGACATGATGGTTTTATATGCGCCCATATGCTCATTTATGTGTGAAAACATATTCCTTTCTATTGAGATACCTGCTATAAGTAATCCTTGTTTAGCAACCATAATGGGACCAGCAACTCAATTCTTAAGCAAAATGGTCGTTTGTGAAATCACAGTTCTGCTTATGATCTTCTTTCAGTTTTCCTTTGCTTCACAGACCTGGAAATGTCATAAATGCGAGGATTGGTTGCTTTTTCATCATCATCATAGCTGTGAATGATTGTTAAATGAGGCAGTCACTAAATGAGGAATATCTGTATAGAAATGTTTAAAAAAGAAGGGGAGACTCAGATTCAGTTGTATCTTCTCGATTTTGTGTTCTTTACATATTCTGCATCACTGTCCAGTTGAGCACAGGTCTCATTTCTTATAGTCTTGGTGAAATATTTAAGAACTGTTTCACCTGCACCCCACTATACTGTTCCGTTTCATATATAATTTAATGAGATGGATGGTGCCTAAGTTTAATAAATATATAAAATCTTACTGATACTTTCCTTTTGGTTTGTTGTGATTAACAACAAAGCCATCTTTGGCGCCATTAATTATTTAGTTTGACAAGTCTCCTTTTGTTAGTTGTGACATCACTCAGGGCATTTTGTGTCACTAGGATTGTTGCTATTTTAGAGAACAGAAAGAAAGGAGTCCTGAGACCAAATAATTTTTCCAGAAATTATTTCTTGATTTTATCTTTGTAACCGTATTTCTGTCCTACTTTACCTGATGTCCTTGCTTGGAGATTTGCTACATTGGCATATGATTTTTAAACTAAAAATTCAATCCTAATGTTGTGAGGTCCCCAGACAGGTTCCACCAAGCTCTCCTGAAAGATTTATCTTCATCTTCCCTACAATATACAAAACATCCAATTCCTGAGAAAGTCTGGAATCATTCTACTAGATCTGTGGACAGTTATGTGCCCACCTCTTTTCATTCCTGCCTCTTTTTCTTGCTGATCAGGGGTCCCCAACCTCCAGGCTACGCAAATGGGAACTGGGCCACCTAAGTGGCAGGTGAGCGAGAGAAGCTTCATCTGCACATGCATGGAATCTAGATTACAAGGGAATATAATCCTTCCATTCTCCCATCCCCTCCCCCACCATCCAGTCAGGACTGAAGAAGCTTCTTGGATGAGAAGCGAAATGTCTCCCTCAACGAAAAAACATAATCCAGTTGCTTTTTTGAAAAAGCACCTTTGAAACGCTGATGTTCATTGATGATGATGAGATTGCATGATACATAGCACCAACTTCTAGCATCATCTTTATGTGCAGATGGATTCCAAGAAGCATTGTTAAAAAAAAAATTGTTTGGAAGCATGTCCGCTTGGCTAGAAACGACGAGAAAGGAAATGTAGTGATACCAGAAGTCTTGGTTCTGAAGCTTCTACAAAGAGTAGGGAAGCATTCTCATTTCGCAACTGCCAATATTCTGTTATATGAGGGTGTGCCGGTTAATAAATCAAGACAATTAATAAATAAATGAGGTTTCTTCTTTCATACACCTTGCAATCAACCATTTAATCAACCATGCATGTACTCTTCCTTTCCATGCATTTTATCTCTCTCAACCACAAAATAAGCTCCCCTATGATCATTAGACATTGAGAAGTGGAGTTCCAGCAGTGTCTGCCCCTGAGAGCAATCTTCTCTTAAATTCAAATAAATATTGAGAAATCATAGGGATGTATTTCACAAAATATATGTTTATACTTTTCTGGACAGTTTTATGACCTCACCCACTCCCCATCCCCCAAAGTATGAGGAACTGAATATGATTTCATAATTCTTTCGCTAACGTTACTATGCGGTCACATTGGTCTAGTGGTGAAGACACCCGGCTAAAAACTAGGAGACTGAGTTCTAGTCCTGCTTTAGGCATGAAAGTTAGCTGGATGACTTTGGGCCAGTCTCATGCAGTCCAACCTACCTCACAGGATTGTTGTTGTTGTGGGGAAAATAGGAAAGAGTACTGGGTATGTTTGCCACCTTCAGAGATTTATAAAAATAGTAAGGGTGGGATATAAATAAATAATATATATTAAAATAGTTTTGTAAGAAAACAATCTTTTATCTTATTTTTTTTTAATGGAAAGTACAATACAATAAAAACACAAATTAAGAAGAAAAGGGAAAAAAATCTGTCTTACATGTTTTACTTAGCAATAGTTACTGGTTTACCAGTGAATTCTCTACTATAATATGAACAAGATATTATAAGATATCACAGAATATCTGCTATAAACAACTGCTGCATGCTTTGATTAGTAGAAAATATTACCTTTCCCGAAACACATAGATTATACATTTCTGGCAAAATAATTGGACATAAGCATTCTGTTCTATACAGTATCAGTATTTCTTAAATGGAAAATAATAAGCAAAGCTTAAGAACTGGAAAATACCTTTGATTTCTTTATAGCCATTAATCATCAAATACTGGATTGCACTCCCTGTCATGTAGTTCCCTATGGGTCAGCTTTTTTGTAATACATCTTCCTGGGCATTCCCCCATCTCCTTTTCAATTTTTATACTATGACTCCAGCATTGGAGTGAGAGGCAATGTGTCCAATCAAAAAGACCAGAGGGTGAAGCACTGTCATTTCCATTTCTGTAAAAAAAAAAAAAAAAGTAATTACAGAAATGCCAATTCTCCTTCGCCCCTGATGCAATCGCATGATTGTGACATTAGCCACTGGGGATTCTGGTGTCGGCCTGAGACTTTACAGCTGGTCCTCGACTTACAACAGTTCATTTAGTGACCGTTCAAAGATACAACGGCACTGCAAAAAAAATAATAACTTATGACCATTTTTCACACTTCTGACCGTTGCAGCGTCCCCATGGTCACGCGATCAAAATTCAGGCGCTTGGCAATGACTCATACTTATGACCCCGGGATCATGCGATCCCCTTTTTGCAACCATCTGACAAAGCCAAGTCAATGGGGAAGCCAGGTTCACATAACAACAGTGTTACTAATTTAACAACTGCAGCGATTCACTTAACATCTGTGGCAAGAAAGGTCGTAAAAAGGGGCAAAACTCACTTAACAAATGTTTCACTTAGCAACAGAAATGTTGGGCTCAATTGTCATTGTAAGTCTAGGACTGCCTGTACTAAGGTGCTTTTTTTAAAAAAAGTAAGCCATCATGATCAAACCAATTGGGACCATTGAAAGTCTGAATGCTTTCACTCTCCCTATGTTCCCCCTTGGCAGAAATTTGGTATAATTGACATGCCAGAGAGTTGCATTGGGCAACACACTGCTGATCTTTCAAATAACCTACCCTCCCCCACTACAGAAGACTGGGACCCTTGCAACTCAGCGGTTATAGCATTGAGAAGAGGAAGGCAGCCAGATGTTTTCCATATGTTTTGGAGTACAGCTCCAACCAATCCCTTCATTAAGGATTATTGAGAAGGGAAGTTAAATTTGGAAAGCACCAGTACAGCCTATTCTTGATTGATATCCCCTGTACTTGAAATTATATTGGATGACCTCTTATTCTTTCATCTGGGTCTCAAGCCAGACCCTTAGTTTGGAAAGGCTGTGCTGTGCTCACTGGCAGCCTTGTAATCCCGTCGCCAGTCAGGAGGTTTGTTATTTGGTCTGAATGAGGAGGATGCAGAATGCTTGCTTGTAACATTGTTTTTGAGAAATTGTCTGCACAATCCTACAAGCCATTATCCTGTGTGGCTGATATCTGGGCTTGAGGAACAGAATTTCAATGGTTATATTTATTTCATTGTGAAAGAAATGAATCTGAAAATCCTCTTCTTGAGCTTCAAGCTTAGGTGATGTAAGGCTCTTTATGTGATTGGTTGTTCACTTTCTTTATTTGCTTTTCCTTTTCTATCTTGCTAAGGGCTACCAGATCTTGTCTACAAATATCCAGATAACTATCAGATGTCAGCAAAGATCTAAAACAGAACTTTCCCTCTGCTGCCTTCTGCGAGATGTGCAAATATTTGCAATCTAGACCAGGGGTCCCCAACCCCCGGTCTATGGACTGGCACTGGTCCACAGCATACCAGAAACCAGGCCACGCAAACAAGCAAAGCCCCATCCACCAGATGCAGGCAACACACAAAACCATGCTTCCTCCAGTCCACAGAAAAACCTCTCTAACTGGTCCCTGGTGTCCAAAAAGTTGGGGGCTGCTAATCTAGACCAGAGTGTTTTTTCACCTATTCCAAGGTTGCCAATATGGATTAGCAGCAGTTCTGCAAACTTTGAAACCAAATTTACAGTCTTATTTGGAGGTGGGAGTATTGTAGAACTTCCTGAAAGCAAATTCTTTACTCTATTAAATTCTAATCAGAAAAAAAATCGCAACATGTATATTCCATTTATGGGACAAAAATACTTTTTGCATTCAAAAACTATAGAATTGGTGTCTGAGCAATCTGTACTTTTTAAGGACAGTGTGGGTATTTCTGTGGACCAAATGCTTCTGTTTCTTAGAAGGATGGGCATTTTCAGACTCCTTCACCCACCTAATCTGCTCTGGTTTCTCTTTGTACTTCAGTTTCTCTCAGCCTTCAGGGTTGCCAGGCCTTTGAAGCAAGATAGAGAACTCATCTATCTCTGGATGAGCCTGGTGGTTTGTTAGCTTCCTGTTCAAAGAAGGCTTTACAATACGGAAGTTCGCTTTGTGAGAGCCTTTACAACCTGACAGGGCTGAGATGAGCCGAAGAACCAAACCTGGAGGCCGAGGACAGCAGGAAAATGTGTCTTCTTGCCTCCTTGAGGAACTTGAAAACCAGCAAGTGTTCGATCTTTTGGGCAGAAAATGCACGGTAATTCTTGTTATTATTCAAGGAAGGAAAGTCCACGGCAGAATGTAGAGTATTCCATGAATGGGAGAGAGAGAGAGGAGCTTGTCTCTGGGAAACTGGGTGATTATATGTTGGAATGTCATTGATGAATTAGGATGAAAAATAATTTGGAAGGAAGAGAGCCTACAGCTGAGCCAGTGTCTGATTTTCAGCATGATCTTCCCCCTAGAAAGTTGCTCAATGGATAAATGAGAACGTGCTAGAAAATTAGCAGGATTAGTAGCATCATTAATAATTCGAAGTTGAGAAATATAGAAGAGATTGGATTGGGTTGGCTTAGTGTAGAGAGAGATTTGCCTTATGGCCCCCGTGGCATTTACAGAATTCCAGTAAGTATGTCTCCTAAGAGTCAATTCCTGCTCATTACATATTTTAGTGTATTAATCAGTCTGAACATTTGCTTTATGGTCTCGCAGTCAGTAGAAATAACAATTGACTTGATCGAATTAGCTGACAACACTTTTGATATAGACTGTGGGAACCATTGGGAAATTTTCTCTTTGCTTTTTAAATCTCCCCCAACTTCCATGCAGAAGCAAGTGGGGTTTTTTTTTTTAATGCTGAAAACAACAGCTTGATGTGTTAAGAGACACATGCCGTCTCAAGGCAGGAAGTGGGGACAGAAAACCACTTCCTCAAAAGGCCTAGCTAAAAGCTCTGGCTAGTTAATGACACACTGCCAGTCCTCAGGTGGGGGGGTGAAGTCATAACCCCCCCCGCCCCTTTTCTTGCTGAAAAGAAGCCTAGTTCAAAACAATGGGCCAGACAACAGAAGAGGAACTATCCTTGGTCTTGGATGAAGTTGTCAAATAATATTTCCTTTACTTTGAATTATTTACTACATCAGGCCTCATGACTGCATGACAATATCAGTTTAATTGCTGTAAGGTCCTCGTAATGTATTTTGGGAACTGTAGTTTTGTGGGTATGCTAAGAATTCTCATTTGCCTATTCTGCCAGCTTCATAATTGATCTACCCGAACCGGGTATCAAAACATTAAACAACATTAAGGAATAAATAAACAGCATTATACACACGCACACACATAACCAGGATAAAAAAACCATAGCCAGGAATAAGAACAGTTCAGCTCACATTTTAAATCAAAACAAAATCTTTCTATTAGCTTAGTTTCTGATTCAAAGCATTGTTTCTTTTAGCTTCCAAAATATTCTAAAATATTGTTTGATTCCAAAATATATAAAAAAGTACAACTTGGATCCTAAAATAATGTGTAGCGTTACTTTCTGTCTAAAGTGCTCTGAAAGATGCCTAGTTTAGTTCAGTCTGGCTTATTTCCAGGTATATAAGCTTGCTGCTTAATCCTCATACAGGCGCTTTTGGAGAATGAGGGTGTCTCCAAACATTGCAAAATGGAAAGAATGGGAATTGGGCACTGGAAGAGAAAAGCATTCCTCCAAAACAATATTTCGGATGATTCCACTCACCTCCAGAAACTATTTTTACCATATTCATTCATTCATTCATTCATTCATTCATTCATTCATTCATTCATTCATTCATTCATTCATTCATTCTGTACCCTGCTGTAAGCAAAAAAGGCTCTTAGTGTGTGATGAATTGGATTTTGTATCCAAGTCAACCAGTGCCTCTTATTTTGCCATTGATGTAGAACAATTTTTCTCATCCTTGGCAATTTTAAGATGCGTCAATTTCAACATCCAGCATTCCTCATTCAGCATGCTGGCTAGGGGATTCTCGGAGTTGAAATAGACATATCTTAAAGTTGCCAAGGTTAGGAAATATTGGTACAGAGCAATTATTTTCTGAACTTTTCTAGACTTCTCTATGCATTATTCCCTTGTAATGTATATTGCTGTAGATTTTACAGTTTCTGTGATGTGAAATTCATCACATTTGTGACTGGATAATGCTTTCCCATTTTCCCCATTCCCAGTTATATCTGCTTGAAAAGACCAATTCCCCAGGTGTATGTCATCTTTGATCGAATTGGATGATTAATTTGTAACTTTCCCTCTTCTGATAGACCATGGTCACAACAGTGGCCCAACTCTTTCTGGCTTTGCCTCAGAGCAGCAGAAACTGGTCCAAGCAAAGTTCTGGAGTGCTGTGTTTCGTAAAGGATGTCTCTAAACGTTCTTACTTCATCCGCTTGTATGATCTTAAGGTATCAATGTTTTACTCCATTGTGATACTTCCCTGCATCTCATTCTGACCATAGGTACATATCTATTGTTCATTCATTGAAATGATGTTACCCAACATCTATTTTCTGGATATTTTATTACTAGAATTCTCAACCAGCATATTCTTGTTCAGACAGGAGAAAACTAAAAGCCATGCTTTAATTTGCATTGTTTTCTTGCTATTTTCTGCTAGTACTCAGATTTACACTGAATTAAGTAATAGGGTTTATTAGAAAGTGATTGAAACAATCTGATGTTTCTAAGTCAGGCAACCGAATGCACTTTCCTCTGCCAATCTGCGCAGGAAGCAAAAACAACTTCTTGACAAGCCATCATACTTGGCTGGTGCATTTTATTCAGCTTGCCATTTGACAAATTGTTCTGGGAATGCCCAAATAAAAGAGAACACCTGGTTGAATAACTAATTCTATGTGCTAATGAATGTATATAGGAATGCAGTTAGAAATAATTAGTACAATACAATGCAATGCAATATAATATAATACAATACATCTCTCCATAATAGGGAAGACCGAGATAATCTAATCTATGTCCCTGATGTCTACTATGCCTTCTGGACAATTATTGTCTATGGGGCAAAAATAAAACAACTGCTCCCAGTTCCTTTGACTCATTCTCTTAAGAGATTTGAACCAAACATCCTTTCACAAACATCTTGATCTAGACCTGTGTCTGATTTAAACACACAGTACTACTCTCATATTATCAAATCTTTTGTAAACATATGAAGAACAGCTGCAGGACTTGGGTTTGGCTAGTCTAAAGAAAAGAAGAAATAGAGGTGACATGATAGCAATATTCCAGTATTTGAGGGGCTGCCACAAAAAAGAGGGGGTCAAATTATTCTCCAAAGCACCAGAAGGCAGGACAAGAAATAATGGTTGGAAACTGATCAAAGAGAGAAGCAACCTGGAATTAAGGAGAAACTTCCTAACAGTGAGGACAATTAACCAGTGGAACACCTTGCCCTCAAAAATCATGGGTGCTCCATCACTGGAGATTTTTAAGAGACTAGACAGTCCCTTGTCTGAAATGGTATAGGTTCTCCTGCTTGAGCAGGGAGTTGGACTAGAAGACCTCCATGGTCCCTTCCAGCTCTATTCTATTCTAGATTCAATAAGATCATATCACCGAAATTTTGCAAACCTCAGGGTCTTGCCTGAGAATGCTGAAACCTCATGAATTACAAAGCAATTTTAAATGTTAATTATGAGCATCTCTTTTGGGGAGCAACTTGTGGAGAAAGCCTGGTGAATACTGTAACATCCACAAAAACCATGCATCTGGCTTACTGTTCATATATCAGATGTATTTATTTGTACATCAAAATATGTATTTGGGTAAGGAGATCTGATTCATCCCCATTTCTACATAGTGTTGAAATTGAAAGCATCAAGCACCATTCCCAACAGCATCATTCAGACATCAGAGCTGGGCTGCAAGAACCATTCTTCCAGATGCAGGCCACTAAATGGGGAGACAAAGGAATTGAGTTCTGCTTATCTATTATTTATTCCCCCTCTAAACATCTGAAGGCCAAATAGAATTACCCTCCTTAGGTCTTATTTCACATTCAGAAGTATGGAAATACAGAAACATAATTCTTTGCTTGCAAATTATGCCTGCTTTCACTAACTTCTCACACAAATACATCCAGATTTAAAATATTTGTACTCAGCAGTGGTTATACATAAATGGGAAGTCACCAGGGAATTCCAGAACTGTAGCCTACATGGGATGGGAGAAAAAAAAATCCTAGTGAAAAGACATGACAAACCACTTCCATTCTATTGCTAAAAAAACTTAAAGGTTGAATCCATTTTGGTTGTGACCTGGAGTTTAAATTGACGTGAAGGATACTTCATCTTTTTGACATTGTCTTAAGTGGGGGGAAACAGTCTGTGAATTAATAAGCATCTTTGCCTATTATTTTGTTTTGATGCAGCAGCAGAAGATGACCTGGGAGCAAGAGTTGTACAACCAGATGGTTTATGTTGCTCCCGCAACCTTTTTCCACACTTTTTTAGGAGATGTGAGTACTTGAGTATGGGTGGGTGAATCACTATGGACATATGTGGTCAGGCTGACATAGGACTCTGCGGAAGAGAAAAATCTAGAAGAGAAGCATCCATGCTTTTAGAAAACAAAGTCTGTCTTTGCAGTCCCAAAGGCAATACTTTAAAAAGATGTTGTCTGTGTAGGGTATTTTGTTAAAACTTTATAGATTGGCTAAAACAGAACAAAGAAGAGAAGACAAAAAGAAAGCAACGAACTACAGCAACAATAATTAAACATAAGGGTTTTTTCTTCCTCTAGGAAGAATGCTTGTGTGAATGAAATATTAGCTAACAGTTTCAATAAAAGCTTACCACATTTCATTGTAATTGTCCAGACATAATCCACATCTAGGAGCAACTCGCTTATAACGTCAGGTCTTTGATCCACTGAATAATCCACGGCCATGAATTTGTCTTTCCAATGTTGAAAGACTAGCTTCTTAGCAAAAAGAAGATAGATCTCTACAGCTGTTTTAAATTTAAATCTTTCTAATGCTTGCTTTAAATGGAAAGTTTCCCCCCCCCATATTTGTTTAAAAATGTATATCTAAATCCCTATCTAGAAATCTCTCAGGGAGGATTTGTAGAACTGTGATTGGGTTCGATGCCTTATCACACAAATGTTGTGCTGCATATGCTTGCAGGAGTGCAGTGTGGGACTAAACTTTGCTGATGAACAAGAGGCACAATCTTTTCAACAAATGGTGGAAGAGAAGATTCAGAAGAGGAACCAGAGGGGTAGGTGGAAGGTCCCTACCAGGAGATGTAGCTCCAGGGGATGCTTTTTGTCTGAATCCCATTTCTTCAGGCAATATTTGTCCTGTTCGAAAGATTATTTTGGTGAGAGACCCAGTCGCACCTTAGAAATTAATGCAAGTGAGGAGTTGTGTTTCTGGAGAAATATTACTCTGGGTATGGGTCTTTTGAGACCCTAGAATTTACAGAAGGGAAATTGATCATTAAATACTACTCCTTTAAAAAAAGTGAAAGCTTAGCTGCTTTTGGTCCTGCAAAATTCCAAATGCATTTTTTAAAAAGGGAAAATGGAAAGAAATTACAGTAAAGAAAATGCTTCCCTTTATTGGGAATGCAAATGTATTGCAGGCTGTTCAGAGCCCCAAACTGCTTTCTGCAGAATAATTCTGAAATTTAGGCTAATATCTCTACAGAAATATACTTGTTTTGCCTCCAGAAAAATACACACTTGGATTCTTTACCCCACATGGTGGTTTTGTAATGTTAGGATTCATACCGTATTTAATGCTAAAGTGATTTCTTCTTAACCTTCAGATCATCCAAATCATTCAGATTAAGAAGGAAGAAAACACTCCTCATCTGCCTCCGTTGTTGATATTCTTGGCAAATTTAAGATCATTGTCCTCTTTCGCTGATTACCTTATTTAGGGGTGGGCGTGGGATGAGGGAGTAGAGCCTGACTTCCAACCTGGACAAGAAATGAATGGAGCTCCTTACTAATGCTGTTGGGAACTTTTCACCCTGCAAGTCTCAGGTTCCTCTTGCTGTGATAGCGATTGCCTGAAATGCTTGAAATGCATAGTCTAATTGCTGTGGATGTCACTGAGCTAGATGGTGTGAAAGCCTCACTCAGTCTAAAAATGTTTCCAACTTTCCAGGACTGAAAACATATTTATATTCAGTGGTGGGATTCAGTCAGTTCGCACCAGTTCGGCAGAACCGGTAGCTAATTTTTTGTTGCCCAGGCCCAGAATGGACTTCCGGAAGTGGCATCCACACAGAGAACCGGTTGTTCACATATTTGAATCCCACCACTGTTTATATTGTCTCGGAATTCCAGGCTCTTAGGCAGGTTTCAGCAAGGATCTTGATAATAACTTGTGACAAAATTCTCCTGGTTTTCTTCAAGGAAATCCAACTGTGCCCAAACTAAATGGAACAAACCCTGTACTACTGTATTCAGACAGCCAAATCATTCTTGAAAGTTGAGAGAAAGAGCGTGAAACATTTTACTGTTAATGTTCTATATATTTTCTTTTCTGCTTTACAGATAACAGACAATTGCCCCCGCCACCCCCTCCAGTGAACGGCGGTATGTATCCCCTGTATTTTTCTCATAATCTGTTCATTATTTGCTTTTCGCAATCAAGCTCCTTTCTGATGTGTATCCGCTACAAATGCTGAGCGTGGAGTAGCCGTTAATGTCAGTAGGATGGCTGGGCAGAATTTCTGATAATAACAGTTTAGCTGTAAGTTGTACTTACTCTGCGTTTGCTCTCATTGGCAGAGAGAGTGGAAAATTATTGCTGTAAAGACAGTGGAATCCTAGAAAGATTGATTTGGAGCACACGGACAGCATTGCTGGTTATGAGAAGTTCTCAGCCAGTCCAGTTTTAGAAAAGACCATTTCAATGCAAAAAATTGGCCGGGAACATTTGACACTGAACTATTTACTGACCATCAGTCTTTTTGCTTTTATTAGATAGAAAAGCAACTTTCTCACGGCCCCCACTTTCTGGAGTTGATATGAATGGTAAGCATTCTGGTAAAAGTTGGGTTGCAGACTTCTGAGGGCACATATGCTTTTTATCTTAGAGTGTATATCTACAGAGCACAAAAACATGAAACAGCTTTCTTTAAATTGTTCTTAAATGTATTGGGACTATGAATTTAGCACAGCTGGAAGAAAAATTGATGTAGATATGTAACAAACTGCAAGTATACACTAGGAAAAACAGTCATTTAAAATATTTCTAGTAAAAGAGGTTTTTCGCACTTTGTTTGAAAATATCCAAAGAGGTACAACAGGCGTAGGCAACCCAAGAATCTCCAGATATTATTGGACTTCCAACACCCTTAGGAATAACGATGATGAGTGAAGAAGCTGAGGGTTCAGCATGTTCTGAATGCTAATGGTTACAAAAATGTGTGAGATACATTTTCCCCTTAAAACTGTTTCCCCATAAGAGCTCCTAGATTTGCTTAAATTTCACAACCAATAACATAGTCTGGTTGAGGAGGGAGGGAGGGAGGGAGGGAGGGAGGGAGGAAGGAAAGATTTTAGTGAGTTGTCAGATGTTGTGATGGTAGTTGCAAGAAAGCTGATTGTTCTCTCATCCTTGTCTTGTGTTTCCCAAAGGACCTTGCTCACAGCCAAATTCCCCTTCCTCTCCAATGTCTCTGGCAACTGTTGATATACAGAATCCTGACATCACTTTTTCCCGCTATCGTGGTCTCCCAGTCCCAACTGCGGTAGATAAGAAGAAGGGCAAAAAGAAGATTTCTAAGGCTGACATTGGTGCTCCTTGTGGATTTAAGTGAGTCCTTCTAGAGCTATGTAGATTCCTCAGTCTCTTTGGTAGGGTTCCAGATTGACAAAGAGCCAGCTGCCCCATTCCCACTGAGCATGGAGCACCTAAAAACTCTGCATTTCTCTCTGTTTCCAAGTTTAGATGGCCAACTAAGTGTATCTTTTCTGCCAATCATTCCACTGGCCATGACATCAGTCAAATCCAGCTCTGTGATGGAACAAGGTTGATGGTCTTCACCTAACTGGATGTCTTCTATGATTCCTTTTCAGGCACATCCAGCACATTGGATGGGATCCCAGCAGTGGATTTGATGTACGTAGCCTTGGCAATTCAATTTGAAAGGATATACGGTAGTTTTCTGAGGGTTCTTGGATGTGAGATTAAACGTTTGAGTTATTGCAGCCCAATTCCATTGTTTTATGTGTGAGTTGCCCATTTACCCCATGCATGAGTGGCAGTCATGAAGCACTCTCTCTTAGTTTTTGCATGTACATCCAATTTTAAAGTTTCACTGGATCCAATTGCTGTGCAGCCATGATAGACTGCTGCGAAAAAGAAGACAAAGTAAAACTGGCTTACAACTTAACAGGAGGAACTGCTCTCCTTAATACTCAGTTCAGTAGGGCAAGTGTGAACCAGAGGTTTCTTTAATACTAAGGAATTTCCCTGGGTCTTAAGTAGTCTGTTAAGTAGTCTTTAGTACAGCTTGTGCTCTTCATTTCTTTGGCCTCATTTGGATGCTGGAACAAAAGGTGGAATAATGGAAGAAAGAAGGGAAACAATTCATTCCTTTCTTCCCTCAGCTACCTTCCATGTTGTCTTTCCCCTTCTATGAGCCATTTATTATTTTCCTTGCAGGAGTTATCTTTCACCTGCCCCTGCCCCCTGAAAAAAACAACTATCAGGAACTCTGCATAGCAATGTGTGTGTATATATATTGGGAGTGGTGATATATAGGGTGAGGCGATGTTGCCAACTAAGAGTCAAAGTAAAGATTAAAACCACCATTTTTACTACCATCCATCGTATGTATGTATGTATGTATGTATGTATGTATGTATGTATGTATGTATGTATGTAAGTATGTATGTATGTATATATGTATATTTGTATGTATGTTGTATTATTTATGTGCTAAATATGGCTCAGGCTTTAGGACCATTTGGTTACGAGGGTTTGAGATAATAATTGGGGCTCCTGTTTGGACTGGGATTTCCTTATCCCTTCTCTCCATGTAATTCCATGTTAAGAATTATCATATAATATATACTTGTCCTGGATCATTTTTACTAGCTTAAAAAGGCTGTTGTTAAACTATCATCCTCATGAATACATGTTGACATATTTTTTATTTCAGTTGAACGATTTGGACCCTGATTTGAAGACATTCTTTTCTAAGGCGGGAATCAGCGATGCTCAGTTGACTGATGCTAAGACTTCAAAGATTATCTATGATTTCATTGAAGGTCAAGGAGGGTTGGAAGCTGTCAAGGAAGAACTGAGACGACAAGGTGAGTTGCTGGAGCAGAAAAATATATCTGATTCACAGGTGACTTTGGTCCCCTTTTTTACTTGATTTGAACCAATCAGTGGTTTCATACCCTGGCATTTATCAGTAATGCCACCTACTGAAAGATGTGCATATCTGAGTAAATGGTCTGGGTTTGGATGGACTGATTGATAAAAGGAGTAATTATATTAATCTCTATAGTAAAAATAAAAAGGAATCTTGGGATACTTTAGAGAGCAATTTATTTATTTTTTTCAATTTATATAGCCACCCATCTCTTAATCTGGCCAGCTCTCATAATTAAAAATAGTCACAGTATGTGAAACAGAACCACATTCTTTATAAATGATATTTTATACATGTTTATGCATGTTATTTTAAATTAATATTTATATTTGAATTCACTTTATAGAGTCAGACCAATCATCCACCTAGCATAGTCAGCTGTGAATGGTAGTTAAAGGTAAAATGCTTTTGAGATTGATGTTGATGTCCACACGGGTACAACCATGCAGATTTCTTAGAACAGTGTGGAAATATTTATATAGAATGGTCACAATCTGTACTTTTTTATATTTCTTTGGCATTTGGAATTTATCATTTTCTTATTTGTCTGGAATGATCTTAAGAAAGCTTATTATGCATCTGATGATGTTTGTACCCAATGTAGACATGGTAAAACCATTTTGTCTTTATACAGAACATTTGTTGTTTTTTTCTGATTATTGTGTGATTTAGCACTCCAGTATCATGAATTTGAATATTCATTTTTTTTTTCAGGTCCAAGTCATCCCCCACCCCCACCCCCACATCGTGCGAGCCCTCATCCCCCAACTAGTGGGCAAGGCCGAAGTGGTCCTTTACCACCTCTCCCAGGTGCTCCTATGATATCAAATAGGGGAGATGTCCCCTCCCCACCACAATCTTCTAGGCGACCTCCCTGCCCCCAGGGGGGACCACCTCTACCCACTTCACGTTCTGGATCACATCCTCCTCCACCACCCCCATTAGCATCAGGCCCACCTCCACCACCACCCCCTCCACCACCCCCTCCTTCA
The DNA here is from genome assembly GCF_001527695.2 of Protobothrops mucrosquamatus. Lineage (NCBI taxonomy): Eukaryota > Metazoa > Chordata > Lepidosauria > Squamata > Viperidae > Protobothrops > Protobothrops mucrosquamatus. The sequence continues at coordinate 103,840 of NW_015386310.1, forward strand.
TTCCAGGGTTCTGCACCATGCCCCCCTCCTCCTCCTTCTGGAGGGCTTGGATCACTGGGGACCCAGCCGCCTGCTATCTCTTCAGGGCGTGGTGCACTGCTGGACCAGATACGCCAAGGAATACAGCTCAACAAGGTGAGATGACCTTGTTTTAAATTATATTCATTTATTACTTTTATTATTATATTAATTTATAGCACAGTTTTCTAGTTATTTTGACTCTCCAGGCAGCTTATAAACAAGGTAAAATTTCAGAATAGAAAACAATAACATAAATGCAATAAAACTAAACCAAAACTAAAATCAGCATTAAAAGTATATCTAAAAGTTGATTGTTGTATATCTTTGGGAAATTAGCAAATCAAAGGAAAAATGGTCTAATCTTCTTCACCTAATATCTAGAGTTCTAGATAGAGGGAATATTTATATATGGAATTGTATTTAATTATGATACTTTCTCTATTGTTTGCAATCTGAGTTGACACAAGTTTAGCATATTCCCGAGAAAGATGCTTTAAAAATAATGAGATTAGCACTTATATCCATTTATGTAATATCAATTTATACTAGTTCAGTTTTCAATAACCACACAAAGAACTGGAAATTCTTAGTAAGGGTTCTAGAGAGCTTCAGTATAGGAAGCCCTATTTAATATCATTATTAAGTCATTGGGAGACATTGGACCAATTACGGTACTCCCTCTCAGCTCAACTCACCTGAGTGGTACTTGCGGGGAAAATAGGAGGAAGGAATATTAGTTACGTTCACTGCCTTGAGCTATTTGTAAACAATAATAAACACAGGACAAAAGTAATAAATAAATACATATATAAATAAACACATAAATATATGTATGTATTTTTCCTGCATTTTAGACACCCGATGTTGTGGACTCTCCACCTTCCATGCAGAGTCCTGAAGGCCTGGTAGGGGCTCTTATGCATGTGATGCAAAAGAGGAGCAAAGTCATTCACTCTTCAGGTGAGTCTTGTATACATCCATATGATATTTCTTTCTTTCAGGCTTATACACTTACATATAATTTCTCAAGGTTCCAAAAGTTCAGAGCTTTGTGATTATTTGGACTGTAAAAACAAAGCAAAGCTCTGAGGAAGATCCAGGGCCATTTTGTGGGAAGTTCAACTTCAAGTCAGGCTGCGTTACCCTGGTGTTGGATCAAAAGACATAGGGATCAAGACAACTGAAATGAGTGTTGGAGAGGGAAATCTGTTTACGCACATCCACATATACTTCTGAGAAGCTGTTGTGCTGACATTCTTGAAATGCTATACAGCTTTGGGTTCCTGTTCTATTGTATTTTTCTGTTCTACTGTATTTTCATAGATGAAGGTGAAGACAATGGCGATGAAGATGATGATGATGAATGGGATGACTGAGCCTAGAAATGCACCCTACACGAAGTTTGATCCTTCTTTCAACCTGTTGCCAGAGGCATTTAATTGGATGATGACTCTGCTATAATGCTCCCCTCCCCATCTCTGCAGATACTTCTGGAATCCCAGTAAGGCAGAGGCAGCTCTGCTTTAATGAGGGCAGCAAAGGGGTTAATTTTTCCATCCTCCTTTTCAAAATCACTTAGGCCTAAGCATATTCTCCTCCCCCACCTGTGCACCTGGATGCCTTTGACAGTTTTAGAAAGTAAGATTGTAATCCTCTCTCTTTCAGCCCTCCAATTTTGACCATTCATAATCTCCTGCATTTTTTTTTTCTAATAGTTGTATCATCTTTCAGCCAACCGTTTCCTGAACCTTTCTTTTGCTTACCTAATTGTGTTTCCCCCCCCCAAGTTTTGATGCCCAAATGCTGGCATGAGAATGACAAGAATGTAAGAAAGTTCTTTTTATTTTTATTTTGAAATAAAATCCTTTTATGTTGTTAACTCATACTGAAACTTTAATTATTTAAATTGCACATCTTTCAAAAGAATGCTTTGGCACTAGAAGGGGAACTGACTTCTATTCTTTACAACAAACATATGCTTATTTACATTTTACCAGCATGATAACACACACACACACACACACACACAACACATACATACATGACACATACGTACTGGCAATTATAGTATTTTCTTTATATATATACGTATATATATTATTAATTTTATAGGGTTAGGGTTTTTATAAAATAACATTCTTAATACTTAGCAAACAGCATGTTGTCTGGGTTCATGTATTTAAAAAGTAATGAGTAATAATTAATTTCTATATTATCATAATCAATATGTTACTTAATCGCTCAAAGTCTTCTTCTTACTAGTATATATTTAATGTTACATAGTACATATTACGTTCCTTTCTCTCTCACTTGTTTTTCTAGCCATTGATAAAAATTATCCCATGTTCTAAAGTACAGAGTCTTCTTTCTCTTTTATCTTTAATGTCAATTTGTCAATTTCTGCACAATCTAAAATTTTCTTAATTAGTTCTTCTTCTGTTGGTAAGTTTTCATTTTTCCAATATTGGGCAAATACTATTCTTACTGCAGTTAATACATGTAAAATTAAGTATATACAGTCTTTCTCATAGTTTCCTCCTATTATGCCTAACAGAAACAATTCTGGCTTAAAATCTATATATTTTTTAGTCATTTTTCTCTAACCATACATGTATTTTTGACCAAAATCTTTTAGCTTTAGGGCATGTCCACGAGATATGATAATAAGTACCTGGATTTTGTTTACATTTCCAACACTTGCTCGACGTATTTTTAAACATTTTCACTAATCTCACCGGTGTTAAATGCCATCTGTAAAACATTTTATATAAGTTTTCTTTATAAGCCACCACTTTCGTTAATTTAGCGTTTCTTTCCCATAAACTTTGCCAGTTTTCTAATTCTATATTATGTCCAAAGTTCTTTGCCCATATTATCATTGCTTCTTTTACTTGTTCCTCTTCCATCGTTAAGCTTAAACAAATATGTATAGACTTTCTTAATTAATTTTTCATCTGTTTTTAACAGTATCTGGTCAAATTCTGTCTGTTCTTTATAAAATCCCGTTGTTTTAGCATCTTTTTCATATCTCATTTGAATTTGCAAGTATGGCCACCATGATAAATCAATACCCTGTTCTTGTAAATATTGTGTCTTTCAGTTTCCCTTCATTGTTCAAAATATCTTGATAGGTCACAACTTTCTCATAGTTAATGATACACACACAAACACACACACACATAACACATACATACATGACACATATGTACTGGAAATTATAGTATTTTCAATGGATTTGATTCTGAGGTATTCTTTTATTCCCAAAAGAGGGAATGATTTGTCAGTTCTCTCCTTAAACCAGCATTCCGAGGTCTTAGTGGTTTTCCAGCTACTGGATTCAAATGAGCACAGACAGAAGAGGTTTGCTGTACTACCTGAGGTTATAGAAACTGTTTTCTGAATGGTAGCAGGCTTGGAATGGGGCTATTGACTGAGAATAAGAGAAGATGGGAAAACTTCATTTCATGCATTGTTCAGAAAAAGGAAATGTACTTTTATAAGAATGTGTTTATTAGACTAAAAATAAAAATTAATTCTAAACTTAATTTGAGTCAACTACTTTTTTAAAATATTGGCTGAAATTAAATAATCTAATTTCATGAGATTTCAGTTATCTTGTATATTCTCTTCTGATATAAGATTTTGGCCATTTAAAAATAGTTTAACTGTAGAAGAAATTGGATATTATTAAGGCATTGGGATATTCTGTTGCTGAACCCTTATCTAGCTCCTTACTGTAAATTCAGGTTCAATTTTTGAAATTTTGGCATCATGGAGACTATTTAGACCAGTGGTTCTCAACCTTTTTAATGCCTATACCGGTCATAAGTCGAGGACTAAACCGGTCGTAAGTCGAGGACTACCCAACCGGTCGTAAGTCAAGGACTTTCCCTGCCGGGGAGCGCCGTACATGCGTGGTTCCGCTCCCTGCGCCAGCTGAGGCGTAGCTGGCAAGCGGCAGAGACGGAGCAGGCCGACCACCAGCTGGCCCAGCTCAAGGGAGGTAAGGCACCCACCGGAAAAGGGGAAAAAAATGGCGGACAGCCTTGCTTGGCGACCCCCGTGAAATGGTCGATCGACCCCAAATGGGGTCGCGACCCATAGGTTGAGAACCGCTGATTTAGACAATGTAAACAACCATCACAAGATTCTTCTTTTTTTTTCAATTCAAATACACCACAATTTAAATCTTTGGAGATACCTCACAGTATTTAAGTTGTAAAGAAACACCTCTTTTCAACCTAATATAACAAAAAATCTTTGAACACTCAGATTTACAACAGGATTCCATTTTATTTTCTGTCTGTCACATGGCATTAGTCTCAGAGTGCTGAATTCTTCTAGATAGCTGCTGAGAATATAGCAATTTATTCATAATTTTTACAGTTTAGAAGATAATGCAGTTCTAATACTGAATGGTAAATATAACTATCCAATTTTGCAGTGTCTAAAGTCAGATCCGGGAGTTAAAAAAACACAAGGACTTAGAAATAATAACTCAGAGATCAAAAGGTAACAGAGGAATGGAGCAAGATTGTCCTGACCAATGGAAAATGAGTTCCAGTTCAATGTTGGTTGAGGCATTTTAAAAATGGATCTTGGTACTCATGAGACCAAGCTGGGTGGGACAAATTAAGATTTCATAATTATTTGAAGAGATGGTTGAAGAATGGGGAAATCAGACTGTATTATTTCACAAACTTTTAGTAAAAACATGGATTGTGATGCAAACAGATAATTGTGGTGGTGATTTGGTATCTGAATCCTTATATATGTATAGGATTCTACCACTACCATCCGCCCCCAAAACTGGTAAAGGAACCAATTGGCTATATTTCTTCTATAAGATTTAAAAAAGAACACAAAATGGGAAGCAGCATTTCTCCAGGGCAGATTTCCCCAGTCTGATGCCCTTTGTATGTATTGAATTGCATTTTTATTAGTCCATTATAATATTTAACTGTGTAATTTGAGGAAACAGTACAAGTTTTATGCTAATAATGTTTGATAGTTTCAAATTGAATAAAACTTCTTTAGATGTGACTTTATTTTGGATTTGAGGGCAAAAGAGGCAATCGTAGTGGTACAAATAGGAAACGTCAGATTTAATGAGTTAATGGCTTGAGCAGTACTCTTTAGATTTACATTATTAGGTTTAGGTTTATTTAAATACATGCAGCTCATCTGAATACACAAGTGTATGGAAATGCAACAGCATGCTATGGTGGGTTAAACAACGGAATATCAAATACCAGTATATTAAAATATAATACTATCAGTAATATAATAAATGTACTATACCAACAGGATACAAATGTTCCTGATCAAAAATTGCCCAAGAAGTTAGATACACCATCCCCATTATCTTTGTAATTGTAACAATATTCCATGAAAAAAGATAACCAACTGGTCAAAATCCAACAGATTTGGGTTATAAAATAGAAGATTTAGAGAAGCCCTGTATGAATGTGAAGTAAGGTGTGCATTTACAAGTAGTCCTTGACTTACAACAATTCATTTAGTGACCATTTGAAATTACAAAGCACTGAAAAAGTCACTTATGACGGGTTTTCACTTATGATTGTTGCAGCATTCCCATGGTCACATGATCAAAATTTGGAAGCTTGGCAACTGGTTCATATTTATGACGGTTGCAATGTCCACCTAGGGTCATGTGATCACCTTTTGCAGTCTTCTGACAATCAAAGTCAATGGGTAAGTCAGAATCACTAAACAACTGTTACACTAATTTAACAGTTGCAGTCATTCACTTAACAACTTGGCAAGAAAGATTATAAAATGTGGCAAAATTCACTTGACAACTGTCTCACTTAGCAACAGAAAGTTTGGGCTCAATTGTGCTCATAAGTCAAAGATTACCTATATAGCGTAAACGTTTCTCTATTCTATACAGAATATTTTGTTTGCTGCTTTCTGCCTACAATACTATTTTGCAATACTAAGTTGCTACCAGACAACTTTTAGTAATTACCAAATATTATCTTTGTTAATAAAAGATATTTGATGGTTTTATTAGAATTGGACACAGAAACTGAATTAGTTAAAGATTGTATGATTAAATGGGCTCAAAATATAGGAGAAACAATACCTATGGACACTTGGGAGTTAATCTGGGTGAGAAATGTGAAGTTCACACAAGCTCAAAATCTACGTGAGAATTTTTATAAAATGTTTTACAGATGGCACCTGGATCCCTCAACCATGTCACGTATTTATGCGAATTATGAATCCAAGTGTTGGAGGTGTGGACATCCAGATGCAACTTTTTTTCATATGTGGTGGACTTGTAAGGTTATTAAGGCTTTTTGGATACGATTGTGGTGGAACTTACAGCAAATTTTTAAGAAAAGGATTATTTTTCTCCCACAGTTGTTTCTTTTAGGTATTGCTCAAGATTTAGATGCAAAAGAAATAAATTTGATGCTTTACTGCTTATCTGCTGCTCGTTTGTTGATAGCCCAAAGCTGGAAGAGTCCAATTCTGCCTACAATGGAAGACTGGAGATTGAAAGTGTCGAATCTTGCTGAAATGGCAAAGATTTCGGCTTACCTGAAGAATTATTCGAATGAACAATTTTTATTAATATGGAGAAGATGGATTGTTTATATTCAAAAGAAGCATAGATTGTTAGAATATAATTTAGGTTACTAGATTTTTTTCTACTCTTATTTTTTTTTTCATTATTTTTTTTTTATATATATAGATTAAGATATCTTGTGGAGTTAGAGATATTAGTATTTGTTTACTTATATATGAATATTATCCTGGGATTAGATTTGGGAAGTCCGGGGGTGGGGTGGGGGGATTTTATTAGTATTACTGTTTACTTGTATGACTGTTTGTTTTATGACGAAAATAATAAAAAAAAAATTTGGAAAAAAAAAAGATATTATTTGATATCTGTTTATAATTATCAGGGGGAAATGTACTGATCAGCAATGTGTACCTTTCATTACTTGTGCTGGAACTGAGAAAAGTACTAAAGAAACAATGGTCACTTTTAAGAATAGATGGATATTAGAAAATATTTAATGATTGTAAAGAAGGGGGGGAGTAGACAACCACAACCAACAATGTAACATGTAGTCCCTAACAATCCCCACTGAAATTCAGCAGCAAAAACAGTGCTTAATTAAATTAAGTGGGGTCTCTAGCTGCAAAATATTCCTTTCTCCAGCCCCAATTGTTGAGTTAGTCTTCTATATCAGGGCTTTTCAACCTTTTCACCCATTGTACCACTTTTAGGATATAGCAACATCTGAGTACCACCAGTCGCCTAGCAAGGTGTCAAAAACTTGATGACCCAAAAAAAAAAAAAGGAAAAAAGTGATAAAGTACAGGTAATCCTCAACTTACAACAGTTCGCTTAGTGACTGTTCGAAGTTACAATGGCACTGAAAAAAGTGCCCCCCAAGCCACAGCCGAGCAAGACACCTGCCTGCCCGCCCTCTTCCTCCTGTCCGAGGTTTTCATTGTTGTGAGCATTTCTGTTGAGGATTGGCAGCAGGGGTTGGGTGGGGGGGTGTTTGGTTTTTATTCCCCCCCGTCTGCTGGGTGGTTGCAGCAGGTTTTAGTCACTTCACATGATCCTGGGACACTGTGACCGTCATAAATATGAATCAGTTGCCAAGCATCTGAATGTAAATCACAAGGCCCTGGAGAGGCTGCAACATTCCAGCTGATCGGCGCTTCTTCTGGGCTCAGCAGAAGCGCCAGGATCTGTGCCGAGCTCCAGTTGGAGCCTGGTGCTGATCCTGGCGCTTCCACTGAGCCCTGACAGCCCTGTGTCAAGCTCCGCGGGGCTTGCCATCCGCTGGGGGGGGGAAGCAGCAGCCGAACGCCGCCGCAGCCGCCCAACCGCCACACGCTGCCACCCAGCTCTCCTCCGGGGGGGGAACGCAGCAGCCGAACGCCGCCGCAGCCGCTCAACCGCCACACGCTGCCACCCAGCTCTCCTCCGGCGCCGACCCGGCCGACAGGTACG